>NC_053023.1:567474165-567692049 GCF_003073215.2 Triticum urartu | reverse complement strand
CCCTAGTTTATGCGTTGCTTCGTAAGGGGCTGATTTGAATCCATATGTTTCATGCTATGGTTAGGTTTACCTTAATACTTCTGTTGTAGTTGCAGATGCTTGCAATAGGGGTTAATCATAAGTGGGATGCTTGTCCAAGTAAGGACAGTACCCAAGCACCGGTCCACCCACATAACAAATTATCAAAGTACCGAACGCGAATCATATGAACGTGATGAAAACAATCTTGACGATAATTCCCATGTGTCCTCGGGAGCGCTTTCCTTCATATAAGAGTTTGTCCAGGCTTGTCCTTTGCTGCAAAAAGTCTTGGTCCATCTTTCTGCACCTTATTTACATTTATTACTTGCTACTCGTTACAAATTACCTTATCACGAAACTATCTGTTACCAATTATTTCAGTGCTTGCAGAGAATACCTTACTGAAAACTGCTTATCATTTCCATTTGCTCCTCGTTGGGTTCGACACTCTTACTTATCGAAAAGGCTAAGATAGATCCCCTACACTTGTGGGTCATCAAGACTCTTTTCTGGCGCCGTTGTCGGGGAGTGAAGCGCCTTTGGTAGGTGGAATTTGGTAAGGAAAAATTTATATAGTGTGCTGAAATTTACTGTCACTTGTTACTATGGAACATAATCCTTTGAGGGGCTTGTTTGGGGTATCTTCACCCCGACCAGAAGAGCAAAGAGTTGCTCCTCAACCTACTGAAAATGTGTACTTTGAAATTCCTTCGGGTATGATAGAGAAACTGCTAGCTAATCCTTTTGCAGGAGATGGAACATTGCATCCCGATTTACACTTAATCTATGTGGATGAAGTTTGTGGATTATTTAAGCTTGCAGGTATGCCCGATGATGTTGTCAAGAAGAAGGTATTCCCTTTATCTTTGAAGGGAGAGGCATTGACATGGTATAGGCTATGTGATGATATGGGATCATGGGACTACAAGCGATTGAAATTGGAATTTCATCAGAAGTTTTATCCTATGCATCTTGTTCATCGTGATCGTAATTATATATATAATTTTTGGACTCGCAAAGGAGAAATCATCGCTCAAGCTTGGGGGAGGATTAAGTCAATGTTATATTCATGCCCCAATCATGAGCTCTCAAGATAAATGATTATTCAATATTTTTATGCTCGGATTTCTCTTAGTAATCGCTCCATGCTCGATACTTCTTGTACTGGATCTTTTATGATGAAGACTGTTGAATTCAAATGGGATTTATTGGAAAGAATTAAATGCAAATCTGAAGATTGGGACCTCGACGAAGGTAAGGAGTCAAGTATAACACATAAGTTTGATTGTGTTAAATCTTTTATGCATACCGATGCTTTCCGTGAATTTAGCACTAAATATGGACTTGACTCTGAGATAGTAGCTTCTTTCTGTGAATCCTTTGCTACTCATGTTGATCTCCCAAAGGAGAAGTGGTTGAAATATAATCCTCCCATTGAAGTAAAAGTAGTTGCACCTATTCAAGTTGAAGAAAAGACTATCACTTATAATGATCCTGTTGTTCCTACTGCTTATATTGAGAAGCCACCTTTCCCTATTAGAATAAAGGATCATGCTAAAGCTTCAACTGTGGTTAACAAAAGTAATATTAAGACACCTAAACTCCCTGAGAAAATTAAAGTTGAACCTAGTATTGCTATGGTTAAAGATTTCTTGGCCGATAATATTGATGGGCATGTTATTTACTTCTGCAATGAAGCTGCTAGAATTGCTAGACCTGATGCTAAAAATAACATAGACCTGTTGTAGGCATGCCTATTATTTCTGTTAAAATAGGAGATCATTGCTATCATGGCTTATGTGATATGGGTGCTAGTGCAAGTGCGATACCTCATTCCTTATACCAAGAAATTATGCATGATATAGCACCTGTTGAGATAGAAGAGATTGATGTTACAATTAAGCTTGCCAATAGAGATACTATTTCACCAGTTGGGATTGTTAGAGATGTTGAAGTCTTGTGTGGGAAAGTTAAATACCCTGCTGATTTTCTAGTTCTCGGTTCCCCACAAGATGACTTTTGTCCCATTATATTTGGTAGACCCTTCTTGAATACTGTTAATGCTCAGATAGACTGCAATAAGGATATTGTTTCTGTTGGTTTAGGGGATATGTTTCATGAGTTTAATTTTGCTAAATTTTGTAGACAACCCCACGATAAAGAATTGCCGAGTAAAGATGAAATTATTGGTCTTGCTTCTATTGTTGTGCCTCCTACTGATCGTTTAGAACAATATTTGTTAGACCATGAAAACGATATGTTCATGAACGAAAGAGGGGAAATAGATGAAGTATTCTTTAAACAGGGACCTATTCTGAAGCACAACTTGCCTGTTGAAATCCTAGGGGATCCTCCTCCACCCAAGGGTGATCCCGTGTTTCAGCTTAAACCATTGCCTAATAATCTTAAATATGCTTATCTTGATGAAAAGAAGATTATCCTGTTATTATTAGTGCTAACCTTTCAGAGCATGAAGAAGAGAAATTATTGAAAACTCCGAAGAAGCAACGTGCTGCTATTGGATATACTCTTGATGATCTTAAGGGCATTAGTCCCACTCTATGCCAACATAAAATAAATTTGGTAGCAGATGCCAAACCAGTTCGTGATCCTCAACGATGTTTGAATCCTAAAATGAAAGAAGTGGTAAGAAAACAAAATACTAAAGCTTCTGTAGGCAGGTATAATATACCCCGTTGCTAATAGTGAGTGGGTAAGTCCTGTCCATTGTGTCCCTAAGAAGGGAGGTATTACTGTTGTTCCTAATGATAAAGATGAATTGATTCCTGTAGCGACCAGACCTCAAACGGTCCAATCTCTATGCTCCGGTGTCATCCCTGGATCAGTAATGCTGACACCACACAGTACTTGAAGGATATATCAGTTATTGATCACCAACGACGGCTAAATCCTAAGACAAAAGAAGTGGTAAGAAAGGAAATAATAAAACTCCTTGAAGCAGGTATAATTTATCCCGTTGCTGATAGTCAGTGGGTAAGCCCTGTCCATTGTGTCCCTAAGAAGGAAGGTATTACTGTTGTTCCTAATGATAAATATGAATTGATTCCACAAAGAATTATTACAGGCTATAGGATGGTGATTGATTTCCGCAAGTTAAATAAAGCTACTAAAAAGATCATTAGCCTTTGCCTTTCATTGATCAAATGCTAGAAAGATTATCCAAACATACACATTTTTTCTTTCTAGATGGTTACTCTGGTTTCTCTCAAATATCTGTGTCAGCTGATGATCAAGAAATCACTACTTTACTTTCCCTTTCGGTACATTTGCTTATAGACGTATGCCTTTTGGTTTATGTAATGCACCTGCTACCTTTCAAAGATGAATGATGGCTATATTCTCTGACTTTTTGTGAAAAGATTGTGAAGTTTTCATGGATGGTTTCTCTGTTTATGGATCCTCTTTTGATGATTGCTTGAGAAAGCTTGATCGAGTTTTGCAGAGATGTGATGAAACAAACCTTGTCTTGAATTGGGAGAAGTGCCACTTTATGGTTAATGAAGGTATTGTCTTGGGGCATAAAATTTCTGAAAGAGGTATTGAAGTTGACAAAGCTAAAGGTGATGCTATTGAAAAGATGTCATGTCCCAAGGACATCAAAGGTATAAAAAGCTTCCTTGGTCATGCCGGTTTTTATAGGAGGTTCATTAAGGGCTTCTCAAAAATTTCCCGGTCTCTGACTAACCTATTACAAAAAGATATTCCTTTTGTCTTTGATGATGATTGTGTAGAAGCATTTGAAATACTTAAGAGAGCCTTGATTTCTGCACCTATTGTTCAGCCACCTGATTGGAATTTACCCTTTGAAATCATGTGTGATGCTAGTGATTATGCTGTAGGTGCTGTTCTAGGACAAAGAGTTGATAAAAAATTAAATGTTATTCAATATGCTAGTAAAACTCTAGACAATGCCTAGAGAAATTATGCTACTACTGAAAAGGAGTTCTTAGCAGTTGTATTTGCTTGTGATAAGTTCAGACCTTATATTGTTGATTCTAAAGTAACTATTCACACTGATCATGCTGCTATTAAATATCTTATGGAAAAGAAAGATGCTAAACCTAGACTTATTAGATGGGTTCTCCTGCTACAAGAATTTGATTTGCATATTATTGATAGAAAGGGAGCCGAGAACCCCGTTGCAGACAACTTGTCTAGGTTAGAGAATGTTCTTGATGACCCACTACCTATTGATGATAGCTTTCCTGATGAACAATTAGCTGTCATAAATGCTTCTCGTACTACTCCATGGTATTCTGATTATGCTAATTACATTGTTGCTAAATTTATACCACCTAGTTTCACATACCAGCAAAAGAAAAAGTTCTTCTATGATTTAAGACATTACTTCTGGGATGTCCCACACATTTATAAAGGAGTAGATGGTGTTATTAGACGTTGTGTACCTGAGCATGAACAGGAACATATCCTACACAAGTGTCACTTCAAAGCTTGTGGAGGACACCATGCTGGAGATAGAACTGCACATAAGGTAGTGCAATCCGGTTTTTATTGGTCTACTCTCTTCAGGGATGCCCATAAGTTTGTCTTGTCTTGTGATGAATGTCAAAGAATTGGTAATATTAGTAGACGTCAAGAAATGCCTATGAACTATTCACTTGTTATTGAACCATTTGATGTTTGGGGCCTTGATTATATGGGACCTTTTCCTTCCTCTAATGGGTATACACATATTTTGGTTGCCGTTGATTACGTTACTAAGTGGGTATAAGCTATTCCAACTTAGTAGTGTTGATCATAACACCTCTATTAAGATGCTTAAAGAAGTTATTTTTCCGAGGTTTGGAGTCCCTAGATACTTAATGACTGATGGTGGTTCACATTTTATTCATGGTGCCTTTTGTAAAATGCTTGATAAGTATGATGTTAATCATAGAATTGCATCTCCGTATCACCCGCAGTCTAGTGATCAAGTAGAATTAAGTAATAGAGAGCTTAAATTAATTTTGCAAAAGACTGTTAATAGATATAGAAAGAATTGGTCCAAGAAACTTGATGATGCATTATGGGCTTATAGAACTGCATATAAAAATCCTATGGGTATGTCTCCATATAAAATGCTTTATGGTAAAGCATGTCACTTACCTCTTGAATTAGAACATAAGGAATATTGGGCTATTAAAGAGCTCAACTATGACTTCAAACTTGCTGGTGAGAAGAGGCTTTTTGACATTAGCTCACTTGATGAATGGAGAACCCAGGCTTATGAAAATGCCAAGCTGTTTAAAGAAAAGGTTAAAAGATGGCATGGCAAAATGATACAAAAACGTGAGTTCAATGTAGGTGATTATGTATTGTTATACAACTCTCATTTAAGATTTTTTGCAGGCAATCTTCTCTCTAAATGGGAAGGTCCTTACATTATCAAGGAGGTCTATCATTCCGGTGCCATAAAAATCAACAACTTCGAAGGCACAAATCCGAAGGTGGTGAATGGCCAAAGAATCAAACATTATATCTGAGGCAATCCTATAAATGTTGAAACTAATGTTATTGAAACTGTAACCCCGGAGGAATACATAAGGGACACTTTCCAGAACGTTTCAGACTCCGAAAAGGAATAGGTACGTGGTACGGTAAGTAAACCGACTCCAAAACAGTTCTAATGGCAATTTTTCTCCGTTTTGGAATATTTAAGAAAATAGGAAAATAAGAAGCAGACCAGAAAGGACACGAGGCTTCCACGAGGGTGGAGGGCGCGCCCTACCCCCTGGGTACGCCCCCTGTGTCGTGGGCACCTCGTGTGCCCTCCGGACTCTGTTTTCTTGCACGATACTTCTGTTGGCCGGTAAAAATTCATTATATAATATCCCAAAGATTTTGACCACCGTATCACGCAAACATCGCCTGTTTTTTGTTTCGAGCTGTTTTCTGCCAGGGTTGTCAAGGCCAAGAATCATGTCGTCTCCCTCCTCCTCCAACGATGAGGGCAACGATGCTTGGCTAATGAAGATAGAGCTGAAGAGAGAAGAGACCGAAGAGATCAACAAGGATGATGGGATGAAGAAGGCCATGGGGTACCAAGTTCCGGCAGTAGCAGAAGAAGACATCCTTCAACCTCACCACAATCTCTTTACCCCAACGGAGATTGAGGCTTTGAAGATGATTGAGTTAGCTCATATTCAAAACAAGTATCTCACAAGTCAAAATATTTTCTTGAAGCAGCATATCATCACACTCAAGGGCATTATCCGCAAATTGGAGGATCTCCTATGCTCGATGTGTGACTATCCATCATCACCAACACCTTCTTTGCCAACAAAGAAGAACTGAGTATCGCGTACGGGCACTCCCCTTGGCAACTGCTAAGCTTGGGGGAGTGCCCCGTTATCGTCTCACCATCACACCTTTTATCTTTACTGTTTTTCTTAGTTTGGTCCTTTTGATAATATCTTGATCTAGTAGAATAAAGTTTTAGTATGATCTAGTTGTGAGTTTTGCTTTATGATCTTATGTAATCGAGTCCGTGAGCTATATATATAATAAAGATTAGTGTTGAGTCAAGGGCTTGATTATTTTGCTATGATCTTGAGGGAATAAAATAAAAGAGAAGAAATAAAAAGAAATAAAGAGATCATATGGATCTTATGGAGAGTAATGAGCTCACATATAGAGAGTATGATGAATAAAAGTTGTTGAGAGTTGACAAACATAGTTTTGGTCATCGTGGCAATTAATAGGAAGTAATAAAGAAAGAGAGGTTCACATATAAATATACTATCTTGGACATCTTTTATGAGTGTGAGCACTCATTAAAATATGACATGCTAAAGAGTTGATGTTGGACAAGGAAGACAACGTAATGGGTTATGTTTTCTTACATCTGAGATAAATTATATTGTCATGGATCATCCAACATGTTGAGCTTGCCTTTCCCTCTCATGTTAGCCAATTTCTTTGCACCAAGTAGAGATACTACTTGTGCTTCCAAATATCCTTAAACCCAGTTTTGCCATGAGAGTCCACCATACCTACCTATGGATTGAGTAAGATCCTTCAAGTAAGTTGTGATCGGTGCACGCAATAAAAATTGCTCTCTAAATATGTATGATTTATTAATGTGGAGAAAATAAGCTTTATACGATCTTGTGATATGGAAGAAATAAAAGCGACGGACTACATAATAAAGGTCCATATCACAAGTGGCAATATAAAGTGACGTTCTTTTGCATTAAGATTTCATGCATCCAACCATAAAAGCGCATGATAACCTCTGCTTCCCTCTGCGAAGGGCCTATCTTTTATTCTTGTCTTATACTTCATGCAAAGATCATGGTGATATTCACCTTTCCTTTTTACATTTTATCCTTTGGCAAGCACAATGTGTTGGAAAGATCCTGATATATATAACTAATTGGATGTGAGTTTTCATGAACTATTATTCTTGACATTACCCTTGAGGTAAAACGTTGGGATGCCAAACTATAAAGCCCCTATCTTTCTCTGTGTCCGATTAAAACTTCATACCATAAATATTGCGTGAGTGTCAGCAATTGTGAAAGACTAAATGATAGTTGAGTATGTGGACTTGCTGAAAAGCTCTTATATTGACTCTTTCCTATGTTACGATAAATTGCAATTGCCTCAATGATTGAGATTAGAGTTTGTTGGTTCTCAATGAAGTTTATGATTCATACTTGAAATTGTGATTGAATTGTTACTTTAGCATAAGAGATCATATTACAATATATATATGTTGTTGTTCTAAGAATAATCATGATGCCCTGATGTCTGTTTTTTATTTTTATCGACACCCCTATCTCCAAACATGTGGACATATTTTTCGATTTCGGCTTTTGCTTGAGGACAAGCGAGGTCTAAGCTTGGGGGAGTTGATACGTCCATTTTGCATCACGCTTTTATATCGATATTTATTGCATTATGGGCTGTTATTACACATTATGTCACAATACTTATGCTTATTCTCTCTTATTTTACAAGGTTTACATGAAGAGGGGAATGCCGGCAGCTGGAATTCTGGGCTGGAAAAGGAGCAAATATTGGAGACCTATTCTGCACATCTCCAAAAGTCCTGAAACTTCACGGGAGCACGTTTCAGAATATATAAAAAATATTGGGCGAAAGAAGTACCAGAGGGGGGCCACCCACCGTCCACGAGGGTTGGGGCGCGCCCTACCCCCTGGGCGCACCCCCTGCCTCGTGGGCCCCCTGGTGGCCCTCCGATGCCCATCTTTGGCTATATGAGGTCTTTCGTCGAGGACAAAAATCATAAGCAAGCTCACGAGACGAAACTCCGCCACCATGAGGTGGAACCTTGGCGGAACCAATCTAGGGCTCCGGCAGAGCTGTTCTGCCGGGGAAACCTCCCTCCCAGAGGGGGAAATCATCACTAGCGTCATCACCAACGATCCTCTCATCGGGAGGGGGTCAATCTCCATCAACATCTTCACCAACACCATCTCATATCAAACCCTAGTTCATCTCTTGTATCCAATCTTTGTATCCAAACCTCAGATTGGTACATGTGGGTTGCTAGTAGTGTTGATTACTCCTTGTAGTTGATGATAGTTGGTTTACTTGGTGGAAGATCATATGTTCAGATCCATTATGCATATTAATACACCTTTGATTATGAACATCAATATGCTTTGTGAGTAGTTACGTTTGTTCCTGAGGACATGGGAGAAGTCTTGCTATAAGTAGTCATGTGAATTTGGTATTCATTCGATATTTTGATGAGATGTATGTTGTCATCCCTCTAGTGGTGTCATGTGAACGTCGACTACATGACACTTCACCATTGTTTGGGCCTAGAGGGAGGCATTGGGAAGTAATAAGTAGATGATGGGTTGCTAGAGTGACAGAAGCTTAAACCCTAGTTTATGCGTTGCTTCGTAAGGGGCTGATTTAGATCCATATGTTTCATGCTATGGTTAGGTTTACTGTAATACCTCTATTGTAGTTGCGAATGCTTGCAATAGGGGTTAATCATAAGTGGGATGCTTGTCCATGTAAGGACAGTACCCAAGCACCGGTCCACCCACATATCAAATTATCAAAGTACCGAACGCAAATCATATGAACGTGATAAAAACTAGCTTGACGATAATTCCCATGTGTCCTCGGGAGCACTTTCCTTCATATAAGAGTTTGTCCAGGCTTGTCCTTTGCTAAAAAAAGGATTGGGCCATCTTGCTGCACCTTATTTACTTTTATTACTTGCTACTCGTTACAAATTACCTTATCACAAAACTATATGTTACCGATAATTTTAGTGCTTGTAGAGAATACCTTACTGAAAACTGCTTATCATTTCCTTCTGCTCCTCGTTGGGTTCGACACTCTTACTTATCGAAAAGGCTATGATAGATCCCCTACACTTGTGGGTCATCACTAACCTTCCCATCTCCCCGTTCATCTTGTTCATTAGATGTTTCAACGGGGTCTTCGTTGTCTTAGGCATCTTCTGGAGTGTCGTTGTCGGTGTCAAAACCGGCGGATCTCGGGTAGGGGGTCCCAAACTATGCGTCAAGGCCAGATGGTAACAGGAGACAAGGGACACGATGTTTTTTACCCAGGTTCGGGCCCTCTCGATGGAGGTAATACCCTACTCCTGCTTGATTGATATTGATGATATGGGTAGTACAAGAGTAGATCTACCACGAGATCAAGGAGGCTAAACCCTAGAAGCTAGCCTATGGTATGATTGTTGTGTATGGAGTTGATTGCCTACGGACTACAACCCTCCAGTTTATATAGACACCGGATAGGGTTAGGGTTACATAAAGTCGGTTACAATGGTAGGAGATCTTGAATGTCCGCATCGCCAAGCTTGCCTTCCACGCCAAGGAAAGTCCCATCCGGACACGGGACGAAGTCTTCAATCTTGTATCTTCATAGTCCAGGAGTCCGGTTGAAGGTATAGTCCGGCTACCCGAACACCCCCTAATCCAGGACTCCCTCAGTAGCCCCTGAACCAGGCTTCAATGACGACGAGTCCGGCGCGCAAATTGTCTTTGGCATTGCAAGGCGGGTTCCTCCTCCAAGTCCTTCGTAGAAGATTGTAAACACCAAGAGTAGTGTCCGGCTTTGCAAAATAAGTTTCCACACATTGCCATAGAGAGAATAATATTGACACAAATCAAATCTGCCGACGTATTCCGCAGTGCGTCATCACACTATGGCCAAGTCCTTTACTTGAATCGTTTTTACTTTTCCACCTCAGCATGTTTTGCGAGGCGGTTTCCTTGGCACATCTTGTTAAAGCAGAGATCGTGTACCCCCTTTACGGGATTCTCATCAATACGGACATGGGTAACCCAACCGCGCCATTTATCACGGCGCTTGGGAGGCAAGCGAGTTTTACTAGGCTGGTGGGGACGCACAACCGCATCCTCCCATATAAGGGGATAAGGATCCACCCTTTTACCTACGCCTTCTTCCTCTTTTGCATATCCATCTCCTGCGCACTCGAGCTCCAGCGCCCAAGCCCGCACTTCCCACCTCAACCTTCTCCAGCAATGTCCGGAGCGGGAGGCAAGTGGATGGTCTCCTCCGTCACGGAGGGCCATGTCAAAAAGCTAAGGAAGGCCGGATACTTGTCCAAAGACATCGCGCACCGCTTCCCGAGGAGGGGCAGCTTCTCCCCACCCCAAGGCCCCATGAGAGGGTAGTATTCCTTCCCCACTTCCTCCGCGGACTGGGTTTTCCACTCCACCCATTTGTCCGGGGCTCATGTTTTTCTATGGCCTGGATTTCCACGATCTGGCCCCGAACTTCGTCCTCAACATCTCGGCGTTTATCGTCGTGTGCAAGGCCTTCCTTCGCATCCGCCCCCATTTCGGCCTCTGGCTCAAGACCTTCAACGTCAAGCTCAAGGTGGTGCGCGGCAGCCAGGCGGAATGCGGAGGCGCCATGGTGGGCAAAATGGCCAACGTCCTATGGCTCGAGGGCTCCTTCGTGGAGACCCTGAAGGGGTGGCAATCGTGGTGGTTTTACATCACCGAGCCGCGCGATCCGAAATGGATCGCAACCCCCGAGTTCCGATCCGGACCCCCACGCGGCTTATGTCCTGGAAAGAGACGGGCCTGTCATGGGGCGACGAAAAAGAGGTGACCGGACTGCAGACATGCATCCAGTCCCTGGTGAGCAAGCCGATCAAGCTCGTCAATGTAGTCCAGGTTATGCTCGTCCGCCGGATCCTCCCGTGTCAACAACGGGGCTTTAATCTATGGGAGTTCAACCCGGCGCAACACCAAACCCTTAAGAGGCTCTTCGACACGACGTATGAAGATGTCTGGAAGGTGCTAACCAAAGGCGCCGAGGCTCCCACATCCGCTTCCAAGGACCGCGGATACAGCTCGCAGCGTCACGCTAGCGAGGTAAGCTATTTTCACCTTTTACAGGATGTTAAGTTTTTTCATAGTTTGACTCGATGCGGGATCTAAGCTCCCTTACCTTTGACAGGCTTGGCGGGCGAAGTCCGGATCGATTAACTGTCCGGCTCCCTTGCCCGAAGACCCAGCCCCCACTCTACTAGCAAAGCTGCTGGTTCCGGCTTCTTATGTGGTGCCGGAGAAGAAGGCCAAGAAGAAGAAGGCCACGGGGACTCGAAAGAGTTCCCGACATATGGTGGTGTCGGACTCGTCGTCCGACGAGTCCGAGATGCACTCCCCCCATGAAGACGAGGAGGAGGAAGAAGAAACCTCTCCCCCCCAGCGGGGGGAGGAGAGAAGAGGAAGGCCGCCCCAACGAGGGAGGCCGAGGGGTCTAGGAAAAGGAAGACCCCTCCACCGGACTACGCCCCCAACGCCGAAGAGGGCAAAGAGGAGTGGCCAAACAGGGCCAAGCGTCCGGCGAAATCATAAGTTCGGATATCAGAATAACTCATGATGTTCCTTTGTTGCACAGCTTTCCTTAATGTCAAACATAATTATGCAGCCCGCCCCGGGCCGAACTCAACGAGTCATCGAGCGGCTCCCTGGATTCATCGGACGTGAACTCAGTTCTGCCCGCTGTCTCCCCCCGCACTGCGGACGACGGCGAAGTGGCGTCGCAACAAGCTCCGGGGCAGGAGGAGGTGGTCCTGGAGGAGCCGCAGGGCGACCTCCCGGACCCCAGGAGTAAAGGGGACAAGACCCCCCAGGGCTCCAAGTCCGGCTTTGTGCCGGACACCGCGCCGGAGTCTTCAACAGTTCCGGACCGCGGTAGGCGAACTCCTTCCAAGAGGAGCAAGCCTTCTGAGCCGGCGGCCTCCGTCCAACCGGAGGTGCCGGACAATCTGCTCGAGGTGCTTGACGGCGCCTCCATCGACGAGGAGCACCGTACTATTATGAGTACGGTGATCCAGAAGGTTCAGTCCGCCAAGAGCGGACTGAGTGAAGCTTGCGCTAGCCTCCTAACGGGCTTCGAGGTAAGTAAAAATATGTAAAAATATAACCGCATAGACAGTAGCCCCTGATGCTCTGTTTGGCGTTCGGAAAGAAAAGCCGAATAGAGGATCTAGTAAATTTCGCAGGAGTCTAACAGTAAAGAGTCAATATGCGTGTGCAGGCTTCGCTGGTATCCACCGCCGCACTGACTGCGGAGGTGGGTGTCCTGAAACAGGACCTCAAGCGGACCGAGCAAGAGCTCGGCCTTGCCAAGCGGCAGCTCGAGGAAAAAGAAGGTAGGAAATACCTTACAGAAAAGGTGCCTATAGAGAGGCGTGATTGCAAAAAATAACAGGATTGCACTGCTTATTATAGGGGCCACGACTGAGGTGGCGACCCTCAAGCAGGCGCTGTCCGAGGCCGAAAAGAAAACGGCCGCGGAGCGCACCGAGCGAGAGAAACTTGGGGCTCAGGTCGGCGAGGTGCAGCAAGAGCTTCAGGCTCTCATGAAAAAACATGAGAGTTTGGAGCTTGAGTCAAAGACCCAAGCGTCCGAGCTTGCGGCGGCCCTTGAGACTGCCAAGTCTGCCAAGGCCGAAGCCCAAAAGGCCCTCCAAGAGTTGGAGGAGATTAAGAAGATAGCAGCGAGTAAGGCATTCTTTATGCAAAGCAGAAATATAAAAGTAAACTACTTATTACTTACCCGAATCCGGAGTTCTCCAGGGGCATTCGCAGATCTTCCCCGCAGCGTATCCGATGCCGCCGCATTCTACCGAGCTGAAGAGGGCAGCTCGACGGAGAAGGTGTTCTGGTCTCAGTATGCTGAGGCTGGACACCCTGTGCCCTTGAGAGACCAGCTGAAACAGCTGGTCGAGCCCCACAAGGCGGCCGAACAGGCCATGAAGGGCTTCATAGTTCGGCTGTGGCCCGGAGAGGCCCTGCCTGGGAGCTACTTCGGGCTGGTGCGGCGGCTGGTGGAGGCCTATCCAAGGCTCGAGGTCATCAAGCGCTCCGTCTGCATCGAAGGTGCCCGTTGGGCCCTTGCCCGTGCAAAGGTGCACTGGGGTAAGCTGGACGGTGAGAAGCTTGTGAAGGACGGGCCGCCGCCGAGGAAGGAGCATCGCAAGCCCGAGAACTATTACAAGGATGTTCTTGCGGGTGCCCGCCTTGTGGCGGATGAATGTACCAAGGATGTAATTTTTGAATAAACTCGCTCGTTTTATCCTGTGCGCTAAAAACTTGTTCATAGGCGCTTAAGCAATGCTTGTTGAATTTAAAATATTATTTTCTGTGCGGCCGTTTATCAAAAAATTGAGAGATGGCCAGTCGTCGGCTTATGCCCCCATGCCACTAGTGCTGGGGTGTTCGGGATAAACCTGAGCGCTCTTTTTCCCATAGTTGGGTCCTTCGAGGGAGGCGCTCAGCACAACGAACCAGCTAATCGGACTATAATGCTTGAACACTCTCACTTAGCCATAGAACTTTATAATTTTAAATTTCGGCAAAGCCCCTAGTTCGGAAGACCGAGTTCGGGGTGCTATCCACGCCTTGGCCGGACAAATCCGGCTCCTCGCTCAAAGCGGCATAAGTCTTTAGGGACTCGAAAAAACCTCTCGAACAGCGACCGGTCTCTCGCCTCATCATGACAGTCAGTTTTAGCTTTCTCCACTGAGGTGCTTAACCCAGCTCAACCGGGGCACAATTGCAGTGGTTCTCCTAGTGCTACCTTAGCCGATATAGCGGAACGTAAGGCACCAAAACATAGGAGCCGGGCAAACCCAACTATTGACCCAAATCATGATTTGGAGCCGATGCATATAGTGCTATAAGTTCGGGGTGCCGCACTTGTGAAAGTGTACGGACTTCTCACACCATATTAAAGGGTACTGAAGCCCCTGGCGTACTTGCCGTACCACAGTGTACGGGTGCAACATGTCATTAATGAACATATATAAAAGAGAGTAATGCAGAAAATAGACAAAAGCTATGCATTGTTTATATAAAGGCTATTTATCAAAGCCGAACGATACAAATAGTGCGGTAAGCAAAAGATATTGGACTATTCAGTATGTCCTGACCGGGGGCAGGCCGCGGAATTGTATTTAAAACAGGTATACCGCTCGTAACAGAGACCACCTGGGAGTTCCATAGTGCGGCATGGCTTGTCTGCCTCCCTGGATCTTGCATCGTTTGTGCGGCAGTCGAATTGCCGAACAGGTCGTCCGAAGTATGGAGTCCTGAAGGTAAGAAAAAAATTAAAAAGAGAATACGACAGTCCCTAGTACGTTTTAAGCCGTATTCTGGGCGTGCCGTTATTGTGCCCCTTCCCCTGTGCCCATGGTATTTCAAGGGCGTAGTTATGTACGCGAGGTACTGGTTTCGCTATGTCGCGATAGCTGGGGTTGGGGCCGCATTGCTACGCTTGCTCAGAGTGTGCCAGGCGGTCCTGCTGTGGGTTACTTCGGGCGTGCTTGGCAGTGTCTGGCTTTTTAATGGCCGGACTGGAGAATTGCCTGAGAAGGCTACTTCGTACCTCCGCTGCGAGAGCCGCCGTATGCTCCTCCGTACGGAGGGAGCGTTCGGTGTTTCCGTTGACCGTAATTACACCTCGAGGGCCTGGCATCTTGAGCTTGAGATATGCGTAGTGCGGAACCGCATTGAACTTTGCAAATGCGGTTCATCCGAGCAGGGCGTGATAGCCACTGCGAAACGGGACTATATCGAAGATTAACTCTTCGCTTCGGAAATTGTCCGGGGATCCGAAGACCACGTCAAGTGTTACTGAGCCTGTACAGTTGGCTTCTACACCTGGTACAACGCCTTTAAAGGTCGTTCTTGTGGGCTTAATCCTTGAGGGATCTATGCCCATTTTCCGCACTGTATCCTGATAAAGCAGGTTCAGGCTATTGCCACCGTCCATGAGGACTCTTGTGAGATGAAATCCGTCGATTTGGGTCGAGAACCAATGCGGCAAAGCCGCCATGACGGATGCTAGTGGGATGGTCCCTTCGATCAAAAGTGATCGGGAAGGAGGACCATGGGTTGAACTTTGGGGCGACTGGCTCTATCACGTATACGTCCCGTAGCGCACGCTTCCGCTCCCGCTTGGGAATGTGGGTTGCGTATATCATGTTCACCGTCCGCACTTGTGGGGGAAAGCCCTTCTGTCCATTGTTGTTTGGCGGCTTGGGCTCCTCGTCGTCGCTGTGCAGCCCCTTGTCTCTGTTTTCGGCCCTTAATTTTCCTGCCTGCTTGAACACCCAACAATCCCTGTTAGTGTGATTGGCTAGCCTTTCGGGGGTGCCATGTATCTGGCACAAGCGATCGAGTATTCGGTCCAAACTGGACGGGCCCTGAGTATTCTTTTTGAATGGCTTTTTCCGCTGACCAGATTTATAGCCTTTGAATCCGGCATTGACTGGCGTGTCTTCATTGCTGTCGCTGTTAACGCGACGTTTTTGCTTATTCCGACGTGTCCTGCCACTTTTGTCCTTGGTATCCGAATTACCAGGGTTCTTTGATAAGTTGTTACTGTGAGCTAGCCAGCTGTCTTCTCCCGCGCAAAAGCGGGTCATGAGTGTCGTGAGGGCTGCCATGGATTTCGGCTTTTCCTGTCCCAGGTGCCGGGCAAGCCACTCGTCGCGGATGTTATGCTTGAAGGCTGCTAGGGCCTCTGCGTCCGGACAGTCGACTATTTGGTTTTTCTTTGTTAGGAACCGTGTCCAGAATTGTCTGGCCGATTCCTCTGGCTGCTGAATTATGTGGCTTAAGTCGTCGGCATCCGGCGGTCGCACGTAAGTGCCCTGGAAGTTGTCGAGGAATGCGGCTTCTAGGTTCTCCCAAGAACCGATTGAGTCTGCTGGCAAGCTGTTAAGCCAATGCCGGGCTGGTCCTTTAAGTTTGAGCGGGAGGTATTTGATGGCGTGTAGATCATCGCCGCGTGCCATGTGGATGTGAAGGAGATAATCCTCGATCCATACCGCCGGGTCTGTTGTGCCATCGTATGATTCGATGTTTACGGGTTTGAAACCCTCTGGGATTTTATGATCCATTACTTCATTCGTGAAGCATAGCGGGTGTGCGGCGCCTCTGTACTGGGCTATATCACGACGTAGCTCGGAAGCGCTATGTCTGTTGTGTTCGGCCCGGCCGGATTTGTTGTATCCGGAGTGAAGATCATTGTCACATGCCGTAGGGCGCCTGCGCGATCCGTAGATCGATCTTGTTTGTCTTGCCTTATCCTCCAGTATGTCTCGCAGGTCGGGCGCATTTTCCCGTGCCTTAGTTGAGCGGCGTCGGGGCATGGCTTGCGTGGAGGGCCGAGGGGCCTCTCTGTCGCGGCCGCGAGGTGGCCGGTCTGCCATGTCATGCGCTGGTGATGTAGGTGCTTCCTCCTCTGATCGGGGTAGCGGCCTGCGCTTCAGGTAACTCTTGGAGGGGCGTTCGAGTTCATACTCTTCGGCCGTAAGGACTTCAGTCCATCTGTCAGCTAGCAAATCTTGGGCAGCTTTAAGCTGTTGCTGCTTTTTCTTGAGGCTTCTTGCCGTGGCTAAAAGCCTGCGTTTAAAATGCTCTTGTTCGACGGGGTCTGATGGTATGAGGAATTCGTCGTCATCGAGGCTTGCCTCGTCTTCGGAGGGAGGCGTATAGTTATCATCCTCGACCTCTCGGTCTGCCGCTCTCTCATGAGGGCTGGCTTCTCCATCTTCCTGTGCCGAATCTTGCTAAGGTGGGTGTTCTTCGGCGTTATCCGGGGTAGTATTATCTCCCGTGCCGGAATCACCGTTTTTGCTTTGGCGGGATTTAGAGCGGCGCCGTTGACGCTGGCGCTTTGGCTGTGTCTTGGGGGCGTCATCCCACACTGTTCCATCGCCATCTCCATCTATTGGAGTATCCACCATATATATGTCATATGACGAGGTGGCCTTCCAGCGCCCTACTGGTTCCTGTTCGTCTCCTACATCGTCGTCCATGCCGTCGATATCTTCGGAGCTGAAGTCTAGCATGTCGGTTAGATCGTCGACAGTGGCTACAAAGTGGGTGGTGGGTGGGCTTTGAATTTCCTTATCGTCCGTATCCCACCCTCACTGACCGTAGTCCGGCCAGGGCTCTCCTGATAAAGAGAGAGACTTAAGAGAGTTCAGGATGTCACCAAAAGGCGAATGCTGAAAGATGTTTGCGGCGGTGAACTCCATTATCGGCACCCAATCGGATTCGATTGGCAGGGGTGCGGGGGGTTCGGAGTCCGGGGAGGAGTCCGGATCCTCGGAGTCACAGGCCATGCGGAGTGCGGGGCTGGGGTTCGGCTCGATCGCCTCTGAGATCGCAGCCCCTGAGGCAGCGTCCAACCGCTGATCCTCGATCGGCGCAGTATGCTCCGAATCAATGGTCGAAACCGATGCGTATGCGGCCTCCAAGGTGCTGTTCGGCGGCAGAGCTATATCATGCCCATCGAGACAGTGCGGCGCGCTTGGCTGTGGCTCGAATCCGTCGAAGATCAAGTCCCCGTGGATGTCAGCCGTGTAGTTTAGGCTTCCAAACCTGAGCTGATGGCCAGGGGCGTAGCTTTCGATCTGCTCCAGGTGGCCGAGTGAATTGGCCCACAGAGCGAAGCCGCCGAAGACGAAAATCTGTTCGGGGAGAAAAGTTTCACCCTGGACCGTATCATCGTTGATGATCAAAGGAGCCATCGGGCCTAAAGGCGACGACACAGAGGAACTCTCAATGAAAGCACCAATGTCGGTGTCAAAACCGGTGGATCTCGGGTAGGGGGTCCCGAACTGTGCGTCAAGGCCGGATGGTAACAGGAGACAAGGGACAAGATGTTTTTTACCCAGGTTCGGGCCCTCTCGATGGAGGTAATACCCTACTCCTGCTTGATTAATATTGATGATATGGGTAGTACAAGAGTAGATCTACCATGAGATCAAGGAGGCTAAACCCTAGAAGCTAGCCTATGGTATGATTGTTGTGTATGGAGTTGATCGCCTACGGACTACAACCCTCCGGTTTATATAGACACCGGATAGGGTTAGGGTTACATAGAGTTGGTTACAATGGTAGGAGATCTTGAATATCCGCATCGCCAAGCTTGCCTTCCACGCCAAGGAAAGTCCCATCCGGACACGGGACGAAGTCTTCAATCTTGTATCTTCATAGTCCAGGAGTCCGGCTGAAGGTATAGTACGGCTACCCGAACACCCCCTAATCCAGGACTCCCTCAGTCATCTTCTCGTGTGCCGGTGTTGCTGTCTTTACTGCAGCGTGACATAGAGCAGCGCCGCTGACGTCGGCGCTTGGATTGTATTTCGGAAGGTTTATCCTCAGCTGGATCTTCCTTGTCATCGCTGCTGTTCTCCTTTGGTGCATCCACCATGTATACATCATACGAGGAAGTGGCGGTCCAGCGTTCGGTGAACGGTGGGTTCTGGGTCTCTTCTTCTTCGGCATCGTCGTCCATACCGTCGATATCCTCGGAGTCGTAATCAAGTGTGTTGGTTAAATCCTCGACCGTTGAGCAAAATTCTCCATCGTCAGCCCCTAGTTAGAACCGCATATAGTTCGGCTGTGAGTCCTCCTCCAAGGACAGGTTTTTTAACGAGTTTAGCATGTCCCCCAAAGGCGAGTGCTGGAAGATGTCTGCGGCACTGAATTCGAAGATCGATAAACGATCAAGTTCGGCGTCCGCAGGCTCACATGGTTCGGAACTTATGGCCAAAAATGAGTCCGGAGTTCCGGTGGCACAGGTATGTGTGAGATCATGTCTATGTGCGGCTCCAACACCGTGCAATCTATGGCCTCCGTGGTGGGGTTGAGTTTCCCGTCCTTGGATGGTGCAGCCTGCTCCGGATCTAAGGCCTGAGCGGTTATGGGAGCTGTCTCCTGGATGCAGTCCGATGACAGATTTAGGTCATGTCCCTCGGGGTGGCCAGGAGTGGTAGCCGCGATCTCAAATCCGGTGAAGATCAAGTCCCCACGGATGTCGGCGACGTAGTTCAAGCTCCCAAATCTGACCTGATGGCCAGGGGCGTAGCTTTCAATCTGCTCCAGATGGCCAAGCGAGTTGGCCCGCAGAGCGAAACCGCCGAACACGAAGATCTGTCTAGGGAGGAAAACTCCCCCTTGGGCAGCATCGTTGTAGATGGTTGAAGGAGCCATCGAACCTCTTGATGATGACACAGTGCAACTCTCAATGAAAGCACCAACGTCGGTGTCAAAACCGGCGGATCTCGGGTAGGGGGTCCCGAACTGTGCGTCTAAGGACGATGGTAACAGGAGACAGGGGACACAATGTTTTACCCAGGTTCGGGCCGTCTCTAAGGAGGTAATACCCTACATCCTGCTTGATTGATCTTGATGAATATGAGTATTACAAGTGTTGATCTACCACGAGATCGTAACGACTAAACCCTAGAGGTCTAGCTTGTATGGCTATGATAATGTCTATCCTCCGGACTAAGTCCTCCGGTTTATATAGACACCGGGAGGATCTAGGGTTACACAATGTCGGTTACAAAGAAAGGAATCTACATAGTTAGTCGCCAAGCTTGCCTTCCACGCCAAGGAGAGTCCCATCCGGACACGGGTGTAGTCTTCGGTCTTCGTATCTTCACAACCCATCAGTCCGGCCCATGGCTAATAGGCCGGACGCCCGAGGACCCCTTAGTCCAGGACTCCCTCACCATTTATTAAGCCTCTCTCACTAGCAAAACATGATCAGCACCAAGACTCCATGGGTGTTATAATCATTACAGTGTAATCTAGATTATTGACTCTACTACAAGTGGGAGACTAAAGGAAATATGCCCTAGAGGCAATAATAAAGTTGTTATTTATATTTCCTTATATCATGATAAATGTTTATTATTTATCATAGAATTGTATTAACCGGAAACTTAGTACATGTGTGAATACATAGACAAACAGAGTGTCACTAGTATGCCTCTACTTGACTAGCTCGTTAATCAAAGATGGTTAAGTTTCCTAACCATATACATGAGTTGTCATTTGATAAATGGGATCACATCATTAGAGAATGATGTGATTGACATGACCCATCCATTAACTTAGCACTATGATCGTTTAGTTTATTACTATTGCTTTCTCCATAACTTATGCATGTTCCTATGACTATGAGATTATGCAACTCCTGAATACCGGAGGAACACTTAGTTTGCTATCAAACGTCACAACATAACTATGTGATTATAAAGATGCTCTACAGGTGTCTTCGATGGTGTTTGTTGAGTTGGCATAGATCGAGATTAGGATTTGTCACTCCGATTGTCGGAGAGGTATCTCTAGGCCCTCTTTGTAATGCACATCACTATAAGCCTTGCAAGCAATGTGACTAATGAGTTAGTTACAGGATGTTGCATTACGTAACGAGTAAAGAGACTTGCCAGTAATGAGATTGAACTAGGTATGATGATACTAACAATCGAATCTCGGGCAAGTAACATACCGATGACAAAGGGAACAACGTATGTTGTTATGCGGTTTGACCGATAAAAATCTTCGTAGAATATGTGGGAGCCAATATGAACATCCAGGTTCAGCTATTGGTTATTGACCGGAGATGAGTCTCGGTCATGTCTACATAGTTCTCGAACCCATAGGGTCCGCACGCTTAACGCTCGATGACGATCGGCATTATGAGTTTATGTGTTTTCATGTACTGAAGGTAGTTCGGAGTCCCGGATGAGATCACGGACATGACGAGGAGTCTCGAAATGGTCGATACATAAAGATTGATATATTGGAAGACTATATTCGGACACCGGAATAGTTCTGAAGTGTATCGGGTATTTTCCGGAGTAACAGGGGGTTACCGGAACCCCCCGGGGGGGTTTGGGCCTCATGGGCCTATTGGTGGAAGAGAGGAGGCAGGCCAAGGTAGGGCGTGCGCCCCCTAGCCCAAACAGAATTGGACTAGGGGGGCCGGCCCCCCTTTCCTTCTCTCCTCCCTCTCCTTCCCCCTTCTCCTTGTTGGAATAGGAAAGGGGGGGGGGGTGAATCCTACTTGGAGTAGGATTGCTCCCACATGGCGCGCCTCCTCCCCTTGGCCGGCCTCCTCCTCCTTCCCCGCTTTATATACGTGGGAGGGGGGCACCGCACCCCAAAGATAGACCAAAGTTTCTCTTAGCCGTGTGCGTTGCCCCCTCCACAGAAACACACCTCGGTCATATCGTCGTAGTGCTTAGGCGAAGCCCTGCTCCGGTAACTTCATCATCACCATCACCATGCCGTTGTGCTAAAGAAACTCTCCCTCGGCCTCAACTGGATCAAGAGTTCGAGGGATGTCACGGAGCTGAACATGTGCAGATCGCGCAGGTGCCGTATGTTCGGCACTTGATCGGTTGGATCGCGAAGACGTTCGACTACATCAACCTCGTTGCTTAACACTTCCTCTTTCGGTCTACGAGGGTACGTAGACACACTCTCCCCTCTCTTTGCTATGCATCTCCTAGATATATGTTGCGTGATCATAGGAATTTTTTTGAAATACTGTGTTCCCTAACACCCCTTTCAAACTACAACCAAGTTGCAATGGCCTTGAGACTTAGTCCTTTCACGAGGATTGTAAGTGCATCTAGTGCCACCTCTAGTTGGTTTTGGAGTATTGACGAGAAACTTGGTTGAGGGACTAATGTGTTTGTGAGAATTGCAGGATAACACAGGTAGTAGTCCCTTATTGATTCGGTTTACCAACCAGAGATGACCCCTAAAAATGTGTGAAGACATTGAAGACAATGGTGGTTCCTGAAGACATTCACGATGAAGATTATGACATGTGAAGAATTCACTTGAAGACTATGGAATGCGAAGACATAGTTGTTTCATAGTTTCCTTTTCTTATTTGTTGAGTCATAGGAACCACCGTACTGTTAAGTGGGGTCCATGTGAACAAACTCAGAGTGACTGAAGTGATCCTCAATCAAAATCCTATGTCTTCGAGCGAAGACAATGTGAGAAAATCTTATTCTGAGCTGGATGAGTCAGCTTTGCTTGTAGCCCAAGTCAAGATGCCGCATGTGTTTGAAATCCGACCATTGGACACGTGTCGGTTCCTTAGTGACCCAGGGTCATTTCGGACTAATTTGATCGGGTTGCCTCCTGTCTATAAATATCCCACCCCTACACCATAAATCGGTGGCTGCTCAAAGTTAGTGCACGACTTTTGTCGTTTGAGAGCAACCCACCTCCGAAGCATTCGAGAGAGAGATGCTTGCGAGGACAAAGCCCAAAACACCTAGAGCCAAAGAGTGTTAGGCATCACTGAAGACATGATTACTTTATTAGTATGCTTGAAGTATTATTATTTTTATGTCAATATTAAACTTTTGTCTTGAATCTTTCGGATCTGAACATTCATGCCACAATAAAGAAAATTACATTGAAAATTATGTTAGGTAGCATTCCACATCAAAAATTCTGTTTTTATCATTTACCTACTTGAGGACGAGCAGGAATTAAGCTTGGGGATGCTTGATACGTCTCCAACGTATCTATAATTTTTGATTGTTCCATGCTATTATATTATCTGTTTTGGATGTTTAATGTGCTTTAATATGCTCTTTTATATTATTTTTGGGACTAACCTATTAACCGGAGGCCCAGTGCCAGTTTCTGTTTTTTTTGCCTATTTTAGTGTTTCGCAGAAAAGGAATATCAAATGGAATGAAACCTTTGCGAGGATCTTTCTTGGAACAAACGCAATCTAGGAGACTTGGAGTGGAAGTCTGGAAGTCTGAGGCAGCCACGAGGCAGGAGGGCGCGCCTAGGGGGTAGGCGCGCCCCCACCCTCGTGGGCCCCACGGAGCTCCACCGACGTACTTCTTTCGCCTATATATACTCTTATACCCTAAAACATCCAGGAGAGTCACGAAACCACTTTTCCACCGCCGCAACCTTCTGTACCCATGAGATCCCATCTGGGGCCTTTTCCAGCGATCTGTCGGAGGGGGAATCGATCACGAAGGGCTTCTACATCAACACCATAGCTTCTCCGATGATGTGTGAGTAGTTTACCACAAACCTTCGGGTCCATCATTATTAGCTAGATGGCTTATTCTCTCTCTTTGGTTCTCAATACAAAGTTCTCCTCGATGTTGTTGGAGATCTATTCGATGTAATATTTTTTTGTGGTGTGTTTGCCAAGATCCGATGAATTGTGGATTTATGATCAAGTTTATCTATGAATAATATTTGGTTCTTCTCTGAATTCTTATATGCATGATTTGATATCTTTGCAAGTCTCTTCGAATTATAGGTTTAGTTTGGCCTACTAGATTGATCTTTCTTGCAATGGAAGAAGTGCTTAGCTTTGGGTTCAATCTTGCGGTGTCCTTTCCCAGTGACAGTAGGGGCAGCAAGGCACGTATTGTATTGTTGCCATCATGGATAAAAAGATGGGTTTTATATCATATTGCTTGAGTTTATCCCTCTACATCATGTCATCTTTCTTAATGCATTACTCTGTTCTTATGAACTTAATACTCTAGATGTATGCTGGATAGCGGTCGATGTGTGGAGTAATAGTAGTAGATGCAGAATCGTTTCGGTCTACTTAACACGGACGTGCTGCCTATATTCATGATCATTGCCTATATATTCTCATAACTATGCGCTCTTCTATCAATTGCTCGGCAGTAATTTGTTCAACCACCGTAATACATGTTGTCATTAGAGAAGCCACTAGTGAAACCTATGGCCCCCGAGTCTCTTTCTTATTATATTGCATCTCTTTTTATTTTCTTCTCATCTTGTTTACTATTTTGCAATCTTTACTTTCCAATCTATACAACAAAAATACCAAAAAATATTTATCTTACTATCTTTATCAGATCTCACTTTTGCGAGTGGCCGTGAAGGGATTGACAACCCCTTTATCGCGTTGGTTGCAAGGTTCTTTATTGTTTGTGCAGGTACTAGGTGACTTGCGTGGGAGATCTACGCTCAAGTCAAGACATACCAAGTACCTATCATAAACTCTTCTCCCTCGCATTACATTATTTGCCATTCGCCTCTCTTTTTCCACTCCCCCACTTCTAAAACGTTTTTGAAAACCCTTTGCCATTTTATTCGCCCTTTTTCGTCCGCCTCTTTTCGCTTGCTTGTGTGATTGTGTGTTGGTTTGACTGTTTGTCACGATGGTTCAAGATAATACTAAATTATGTGACTTTTCCAATACCAACAACAATGATTTTATTAGCATTTCGATTGCTCATATTACCAATGTTGAATCTTGTGAAATTAATGCTGCTTTATTGAATCTTGTCATGAAAGATCAATTTTCTGGCCTTCCTAGTGAAGATGCCGCTACCGATCTAAACAACTTTGTTGATTTGGGCGATATGCAAAAGAAGAAAGATGTGAATAATGATATTGTTAAATTTAAGCTATTTCCGTTTTCTCTTAGAGATCGTGCTAAAACTTGGTTCTCTTCTTTGCCTAAAAATAGTATTGATTCATGGAATAAGTGCAAAGACGCTTTTATCTCTAAATATTTTGCTCCCGCTAAGATCATCTCTCTTAGAAATGATATTATGAATTTTAAGAAACTTGATCATGAGCATGTTGCACAAGCTTGGAAGAGGATGAAATTAATGATACATAATTTCCCTACACATGGTTTGAATTTATGGATGATTATACAAACTTTTTATGCCGGATTAAATTTTGCTTCTAGAAATCTTTTAGGTTCGGCTGCGGGAGGCACTTTTACCGAAATCACTTTAGGAGAAGCTACTAAACTCCTAGATAATATTATGGTTAATTATTCTCAATGGCACACCAAAAGATCCACTAGTAAAAAAGTTCATCCGATTGAAGAGATTAATGTTTTGAGTGGAAAGATGGATGAACTTATGAAATTGTTTGCTAATAAGAGTGCTTCTTTTGATCCTAATTGAGGGAGTCCTGGAAGAGGGGGTCCTCGAGCATCCGGACTGTTGACATGGGCCGGACTATTGGGCCATGAAGATATAATATAGAAGGCTTTCTCCCGTGTCCGGATAGGATTCTCCTTTGCGTGGATGACAAGCTAGGCGGCCGGATGTATTATTTCCTTTCTATGTAACCGACTTTGTATAACCCTAGTCCCCTCTGGTGTATATATAGACCAGAGGGTTTAGTCTGTAGGGACAATCATAATCAGATAGGCTAGACTTCTAGGGTTTTAGTCATTACGATCTCATGGTAGATCAACTCTTGTAACCCCCATACTCATCAATATTAATCTAGCAGGACGTAGGGTTTTACCTCCATTGAGAGGGCCCGAACCTGGGTAAACATTGTGTTCCTTGTCTCCTATTACCATCAACCTCAGATGCACAGTTCGGGACCCCCTACCCGAGATCCACCGGTTCTGACAGCGACACTAATGATATGACTTTTTCCACTTTGATTGAGAATAATAATGAATCTATGGATGTGAATTTTGTTGGTAGGAACAATTTTGGTAATAACGCGTATAGAGGAAACTTTAATTCTAGGCCGTTTCCCAATAATTCCTCTAATAATTATGGTAATTACTACAACAATTCTTATGGAAATTTTAATAATATGCCCTCTGATTTTGAGACTAGTGTTAAAGAATTTATGAGTTTGCAAAAGAATTTCAATGCTTTGGTTGAAGAAAAATTTCTTAAGATTGATGAGTTGGCTAGGAACGTGGATAGAATTTCTCTTGATGTTGATTCTTTGAAACTTAGATCTATTCCACCTAAGCATGACATCAATGAGTCTATCAAAGCCATGAGAATTTCCATTGATGAGTGCAAGGAAAGAACCGCTAGGATGCGTGCCAAAAATATTACTTTGTGAAAACATGTTATTCTAGTTTTCATGATATTAATGATGAAGATCTAAAAGTGATTGATGTGTGTCCTATTAAATCTTTGCTTTACAATATGAATCTTGATAAAGATGGGACTCGAGATGAGTCAACTTTAGTTAAAAGGCGTCCCAATGATTCGGAGTTTTTAGATCTTGATGCTAAAATTAATGAAAGTAGGATTGAAGAGGTCAAAACTTTACATAGCAATGAAACCACTATTTTGGATTTCAAGGGATTTAATTATGATAATTGCTCGTTGATAGATTGTATTTCCTTGTTGCAATCCGTGTTAAATTCCCCTCATGCTTATAATCCAAATAAAGCTTTTACTAAACATATCGTTGATGCTTTAATGCAATCCTATGAAGAACAACTTGAACTAGAAGTCTCTATTCCTAGAAAACTTTATGAAGAGTGGGAACCTATTATTAAAATTAAGATTAAAGATCATGAATGATATGCTTTGTGTGATTTGGGTGCTAGTGTTTCGACGATTCCAAAAACTTTGTGTGATGTGTTTCCGTGAATTTGATGATTGTTCTTTAAATTTGCACCTTGTGGATTCCACCATTAAGAAACCTATGGGAAGGATTAATGATGTTCTTATTGTTGCAAATAGGAATTATGTGCCCGTAGATTTCATTGTTCTTGATATAGATTGCAATCCTACATGTCCTATTATTCTTGGTAGACCTTTCCTTAGAATGATTGGTGCAATTATTGACATGAGAGAAGAAAATATTAGATTTCAATTCCTGTTAAGGAAAGGAATGGAACACTTTCCTAGAAAGAAAATTAAATTGCCTTATGAATCAATTATGAGAGCCACTTATGGATTGCATGCCAAAGATGACAATACCTAGATCTATTCTTGCTTTTATGCCTAGCTAGGGGCGTTAAACGATAGTGCTTGTTGGGAGGCAACCTGATTTTATATTTGTTCTTTATTTTTTGTTCCTGTTTAGTAATACTGGTGCAATTGCCTTGGCGAAGGAATCCAGATTTCACAGGAGAACCAAGCACATCAAGAGACGCTTCAATTCCATCCGGGATTTAGTCCAGGTGGGAGACATAGAAATTTTCAAGATACATACGGATCTGAATGTTGCAGACCCGTTGACTAAGCCTCTTCCACGAGCAAAACATGATCAGCACCAAGGCTCCATGGGTGTTAGAATCATTACTATGTAATCTAGATTATTGACTCTAGTGCAAGTGGGAGACTGAAGGAAATATGCCCTAGAGGCAATAATAAAGTTATTATTTATTTCCTTATTTCATGATAAATGTTTATTATTCATGCTAGAATTGTATTAACCGGAAACATAATACATGTGTGAATACATAGACAAACAGAGTGTCGGTAGTATGCCTCTACTTGACTAGCTCGTTGATTAAAGATGGTTAAGTTTCCTAACCATAGACATGAGTCGTCATTTGATTAAACGGGATCACATCATTAGGAGAATGATGTGATTGACTTGACCCATTCTGTTAGCTTAGCACTTGATCGTTTAGTTTGTTGCTATTGCTTTCTTCATGACTTATACATGTTCCTATGACTATGAGATTATGCAACTCCCGTTTACCGGAGGAACACTTTGTGTGCCACCAAACATCACAACATAATTGGGTGGTTATAAAGGTGCTCTACAGGTGTCTCCAAAGGTACTTCTTGGGTTGGCGTATTTCAAGATTAGGATTTGTCACTCCGATTGTCGGAGAGATATCTCTGGGCCCACTCGGTAATGCACATCACTATAAGCCTTGCAAGCATTGCAACTAATGAGTTAGTTGCGGGATGATGTATTAAGGAACGAGTAAAGAGACTTGCTGGTAATGAGATCACGGACATGACGAGGAACTCCGGAATGGTCCGGAGATAAAGTTTGATATATGGGATAATAGTGTTTTGTCATCGGAAGGGTTCCGGAATTCACCGGAAGGGGTTCCGGATGTTTCCCGAAATGTTTGGGTACGAGAACACTTTATTTGGGACAAAGGGGAAAGCCCACAAGGTTTTTGGAAAGCGCAAAAGCAAGTTTTGCGGAGTCCAGGGGCTAGACGCCAGGGTCCCTCGCGTCTGGGTCCAGACGCCGGGAACCCTGGCGTCTGGCCCTGGAGTCCGAGAAGGACTCTTGCCTTTCGGGTGAAACCAACTTTGTGGAGGCTTTTACTCCAAGTTTCGACCCCAAGGCTCAACATATAAATAGAGGGGTAGGTCTAGCACCCAAGACACATCAAGAAACACCAAGCTGTGTGCCGGCAACCCCGTCCCCTCTAGTTTATCCTCCGTCATAGTTTTCGTAGTGCTTAGGAGAAGCCCTGCGGAGATTGTTCTTCACCAACACCGTCACCACGCCGTCGTGCTGCTGGAACTCATCTACTACTTCACCCCTCTTGCTGGATCGAGAAGGCGAGGACGTCACTGAGCCGAACGTGTGCAGAACTCGGAGGTGCCATGCTTTCGGTACTTGGATCGGTCGGACGTGAAGACGTACGACTACATCAACCGCGTTGATATAACTCTTCCGTGAACGGTCTACGAGGGTACGTAGACAACACTCTCCCCTCTTGTTGCTATGCATCACCATGATCTTGCGTGTGCGTAGGAATTTTTTTGAAATTACTACGTAAGTGGTGGTTTGTTTTCTTATACTAACGGAGCTCATGAGATTTTTTGTTAAGTTTTATGTTGTGAAGTTTTCATGTTTTTGGGTAAAGATTTGATGGATTTTGGAATAAGGAGTGGCAAGAGCCTAAGCTTGGGGATGCCTTTTGGTTTACCACAATCATCCTTGCTATACACACCTTTTGGGAGAGACACGCATGAATCGAATTTATTAGAATACTCTGTGTGCTTCACTTATATCTTTTGAGCTAGATAATTTTGCTCTAGTGCTTCACTTATATCTTTTTAGAGCACAGTGGTGGTTTTGTTTTATAGAAATTATTGATCTATCATGCTTCACTTTTATTATTTTGAGAGTCTTTTAGAACAACATGGTAATTTGCTTTGGTTATAAAATTAGTCCCAATATGATGGGCATCCAAGATGGGTATAATAGGAACTTTCATATAAAGTGCATTGAATACTCTGAGAAGTTTGATTCTTTATGATTGTTTTGAGATGTGAAGATAGTGGTATTAGAGTCTTGCTAGTTGAGTAGTTATGAATTTGAGACATACTTGTGTTAAAATTTGTGATTCCCGTAGCATGCACGTATGGTGAACCATTATGTGATGAAGTCGGAGCATGATTTATTTATTGATTGTCTTCCTTATGAGTGGTGGTCGGGGACGAGCGATGGTATTTTCCTACCAATCTATCCCCCTAGGAGCATGCGCGTAGTACTTCGTTTCGATAACTAATAAATTTTTGCAATAAGTATGTGAGTTGTTTATGACTAATGTTGAGTCCATGCATTATACACACTCTCACCCTTCCACCATTGCCAGCCTCTCTAGTACCGCGC
Source organism: Triticum urartu (assembly GCF_003073215.2). Lineage (NCBI taxonomy): Eukaryota > Viridiplantae > Streptophyta > Magnoliopsida > Poales > Poaceae > Triticum > Triticum urartu. Next base: position 567,662,338 of record NC_053023.1, on the reverse strand, counting down.
AACTTTCGCCGCTACCATAAACCTACCATTTACCTTCCTCAAAATAGGCCAAAAAAAGGGGGAGAAAGGCCCAAATAAAAAAATGAGAGAAAAATAGAAAAGGGGCAATGCTACTATCGTTTTACCACACTTGTGCCTCAAAGTAGCACCATGATCCTCATGATTGAGAGTCTCCTATGTTGTCACTTTCATAAAGTAGTGGGAATTTTTCATTATAGAACTTGGCTTGTATATTCCAATGATGGGCTTCCTCAAAATTGCCCCAGGTCTTCGTGAGCAAGCAAGTTGGATGCACACCCACTTAGTTTCTTGTTGAGCTTTCATACACTTATAGCTCTAGTGCATCCGTTGCATGGCAATCCCTACTCACTCACATTGATATCTATTGATGGGTGTGTCCATAGCCCGTTGATATGCCTAGTTGATGTGAGAGTGAGACTATCTTCTCCTTATTGTCTTCTCCACAACCACAATTCTATTCCACCTATAGTGCTATGTCCATGGCTCACACTCATGTATTGCGTGAAGATTGAAAAAGTTTGAGAACATCAAAAGTATGAAACAATTGCTTGGCTTCTCACCGGGGTTGTGCATGATTTAAATATTTTGTGTGATGAAGATAGAGGATAGCCAGACTATATGATTTTGTAGGGATAGCTTTCTTTTGCCATGTTATTTTGAGGAGACATGATTACTTTATTAGTATGCTTGAAGTATTATTATTTTTATGTCAATATTAAACTTTTGTCTTGAATCTTTCGGATCTGAACATTCATGCCACAATAAAGAAAATTACATTGAAAATTATGTTAGGTAGCATTCCACATCAAAAATTCTGTTTTTATCATTTACCTACTTGAGGACGAGCAGGAATTAAGCTTGGGGATGCTTGATACGTTTCCAACATATCTATACTTTTTGATTGTTCCATGCTATTATATTATCTGTTTTGGATGTTTAATGGGCTTTAATATGCTCTTTTATGTTATTTTTGGGACTAACCTATTAACCGGAGTCCCAGTGCCAGTGTCTGCTTTTTTGTGCCTATTTTAGTGTTTCGCAGAAAAGGAATATCAAACGGAATCCAAACGGAATGAAACCTTCACGAGGATCTTTCTTGGAGCAAACGCAATCTAGGAGACTTGGAGTGGAAGTCTGGAAGTCCGCGAGGTGGCAATGAAGCAGGGGGGTAGGCGCGCCCCCACCCTCGTGGGCCCCACGGAGCTCCACCGACATACTTCTTTCGCCTATATATATACTCTTATACCCTAAAAACATCGAAGAGAGCCACGAAACCACTTTCCACCGCCACAGCCTTCTGTACCGTGAGATCCCATCTGGGCCTTTTTCGACGATCTGCGGGAGGGGGAATCGGTCACGGAGGGCTTCTACATCAACAACATAGCCTCTCCGATGACGTGTGACTAGTTTACCACAGACCTTTGGGTCCAGGGTTATTAGCTAGATGGCTTCTTCTCTCTCTTTGGTTCTCAACACAAAGTTCTCGATGTTCTTGGAGATCTATTCGATGTACTCCCTCCTTCCATCTATATAGGGCCTAATACGTTTTTCGAGGATAACTTTGACCAAATGTTAGAGCAATAATATATGACATGCAACTTACACAAAGCATACCGTCAAATTCGTATGTGAAAGGAGCTTTCAATGATATAATTTTCATATTATGCATGTCATGTACTATTAATCTTATCAATAGTCAATGACGGTCTTAAAAAATGCATTAGGCCCTATATAAATGGAAGGAGGGAGTAATATTTTTTTGCAGTGTGTTTGCCGAGATCCGATGAATTGTGGATTTATGATCAAGTTTATCTATGAATAATATTTGGTTCTTCTCTGAATTCTTATATGCATGATTTGATATCTTTGCAAGTCTCTTCGAATTATCGGTTTAGTTTGGCCTACTAGATTGATCTTTCTTGCAATGGGATAAGTGCTTAGCTTCGGGTTCAATCTTGCGGTGTCCTTTCCCAGTGATAGTAGGGGCAGCAAGGCACATATTGTATTGTTGCCATCAAGGATAAAAAGATGGGTTTTATATCATATTGCTTGAGTTTATCCCTCTACATCATGTCATCTTGCTTAATGCATTACTCTGTTCTTATGAACTTAATACTCTAGATGTATGCTGGATAGCGGTCGATGTGTGGAGTAATAGTAGTAGATGCAGAATCGTTTCGGTCTACTTAACACAGACGTGATGCCTATATTCATGATCATTGCCTAGATATTCTCATAACTATGCACTCTTCTATCAATAGCTCGGCAGTAATTTGTTCACCCACCGTAATACATGCTATCATGAGAGAAGCCACTAGTGAAACCTATGGCCCCCAGGTCTCTTTCTTATTATATTGCATCTCTTTTTATTTTCATCGCATCTCGTTTACTATTTTGCAGTCTTTACTTTCTGATCTATACAACAAAAATACCAAAAATATTTATCTTACTATCTTTATCAGATCTCACTTTTGCGAGTGACCATGAAGGATTGACAACCCCTTTATCGCGTTGGTTGCAAGGTTCTTGATTGTTTGTGCAGGTACTAGGTGACTTGCGTGTTATCTCCTACTGGATTGATACCTTGGTTCTCAAAAACTGAGGGAAATACTTACGCTACTTTGCTGCATCACCCTTTCCTCTTCAAGGGAAAACCAACGCATGCTCAAGAGGTAGCAATAATCAAGGTGTCCGCTGCGTGCCCAGTCTTCGATGGCACTGATTACCCCTACTAGAAGAATAAGATGCACATGCATCTTGAAGCCATTGATGTCGACCTCTGGTATGTCGTCAAGAATGGCATTCCCAAGGTCGGTGAAGGTGTCACCGCTGCTGATGTCAAGAGGTTCATTCAACTGGATTCGACTGCCAAGAACATCATCTGTGGTCATCTGACCAAAGGACAGTATGGCCGTGTGAGTGCAATGGAAACTGCGAAGCTGGTCTGGAACTGACTCTCCAAGGTCAACGAAGGCGTCTCAACTCAGAGAGATTCAAGGATTGATGTTCTTTGTAACCTATTCAACCGCTTCAAGATAAACGACAATGAGAACGTCGAGCTCACATTTGATTGCCTCATTGGTATCAGAAATGAGCTTCGCGCACTTGGCGCCATTGAGATCACCAAGCACAAAATTATCAAGAAGCTCATGAGATCACTTGACAACTCATTCGACACCATGGCCCTGATGATACATGAACGTCCTGACTTCAAAGATCTCGATCCATCTGACATACTTGAGAGGCTCAACACACATGAGTTCCAGTTATCATAGAAAAGAGATATCTATGGCCCCAACTATGGCCGAACCCGGGCTTTGAAGACAAAGGTTGTGTCCTCATCTGAAGAAGAATCTGACAGCAGTTCTTGGGATCCTGAAGACATTGGAAAGGAGATAGCTATGCTCGTGAAGAAGTTCCAGAAGTTCTCCAAGAAGAAAGGTTTCAGAAAGTCTTCAAGATCCATCTCAAGAAATGAAGAAGCTTCCACTCGTGACCACAAGAAGACAACATGCCACAAATGCAAGAAACCTGGTCACTACATCTCTGAGTGTCCTCAATGGGATAATGCGACCAAGAAGAAGAAGAAGAGCAAGGAATATGATTCTGATGACAAGAAGAAGAAGAAATCCTCAAAGTCTTCTTCAAAGTCTTCTTCTCACAAGAAGAGCTCATCCAGCAAGGCTCGTGTGTTTGTTGGCAAGGAGATGGATTCAAAGGAGGAGTCTGCTTCTGAGGAGGCGGAGGTGGAGTCTGAGGAGGAGTCCGATTCAGGTGTGGCAAGCCTGGCTCTAGCCTCGACTTACGTTGCCAAGTCCATCTTCAACACCGAAGACAATGGCCTCGCCGCCGACACTGATGCTGATCATGAGGATAACTCTGCTCCTACCTAGTGCTTCATGGCACGTGGTGCCAAGGTAAACTCACGCGATGCTTACTTTCAAACATCCAATGAAGATGACTATGAATGTGAATCTAAACCTAGCTACAAAACACTTGCTAAAATTGCAACTGAACAACAAACTGCTATGGAACATATTCAAAAGTTGCTAGACAAAAGCAATGACCTGTTGGATGCAGAAATGACTCGAACTCAGTCCTTAATTGAAGACATTAAAAATCTTTATGTTAAGTACAAGGAACTTGAAAGTCGTCATGAAACACTCTCAGCTACTCATGAGAAGCTTTCCTATGATTATCTTCAAAGGAAGCAAGAACTAGAGAACCCGAGAGCGTCTCATGAAGATCTTCAAAAGGAGAACGAGTCACTTCACGCTCAACAGATTAGTTCCGCTCAGGAAGACTTTGTGCCAACATGTTTAAAATGTCTTGAGCATGATAATGCTGTCTCAGTTGCTGAATGTTCTACTTCTGCTACTATTGCAATATCTTCAACTGCTGATGTGGTAACTAACCCCTCTTCTGAGGATACTGATATGTCCATTTTGCATCATGGTTTTATATCGATATTTATTGCATTATGGGCTGTTATTACACATTATGTCACAACACTTATGCCTTTTCTCTCTTATTTTACAAGGTTTACATGAAGAGGGAGAATGCCGGCAGCTGGAATTCTGGGTTGGAAAAGGAGCAAATATTAGAGACCTATTCTGCACAACTCCAAAAGTCCTGAAACTCCACGAAAGTCAATTTTAGAATATATCAAAAATATTGGGTGAAGAAAGCACCAGAGGGGAGCTAGCCACCATCCACGAGGGTGGGGGGTGCGCCCCCTGCCTCGTGGGCCACCTGGCAGGCCTCCGATGCCCATCTTCTGGAATAAGGTGTCTTTTGCCCTGGAAATAAATAAGAAGGAATTTTTCGGGACGAAGAGCCGCCGTCTCGAGGTGGAACCTTGGCGGAACCAATCTAGGGCTCCGGCAGAGCTGTTCTGCCGGGGAAACATCCCTCCGAGAGGGGTAAATCGTCACCATCGTCATCACCATCGATCCTCTCATCGGGAGGGGGTCAATCTCCATCAACATCTTCACCAGCACCATCTCCTCTCAAACCCTAGTTCATCTCTTGTATCCGATCTTTGTCTCAAAACCTCAAATTGGTACCTGTGGGTTGCTAGTAGTGTTGATTACTCCTTGTAGTTGATGCTAGTTGGTTTATTCGGTGGAAGATTATATGTTCAGATCCTTTATGCACATTAATACCCCTCTGATTATGAACATGAATATGATTTGTGAGTAGTTACGTTTGTTCCTTAGGACATGGGAGAAGTGTTGTTATAAGTAGTCATGTGAATTTGGTATTCGTTCGATATTTTGATGAGATGTATGTTGTCTTTCCTCTAGTGATGTTACGTGAACATCAACTACATGACACTTCACCATTGTTTGGGCCTAGGGGAAGGCATTGGGAAGTAATAAGTAAATGATGGGTTGCTAGAGTGACAGAAGCTTAAACCCTAGTTTATGCGTTGCTTCGTAAGGGGCTGATTTGGATCCATATGTTCCATCCTATGGTTAGGTTTACCTTAATTCTTCTTTCGTAGTTGCGGATGCTTGCGAAGGGGGTTAATAATAAGTGGGATGCTTGTCCAAGGAAGGGCAGTACCCAAGCACCGGTCCACCCACATATCAAATTATCAAAGTAACGAACGCGAATCATATGAGCATGATGAAAACTAGCTCGACGATAATTCCCATCTATCCTGGGGAGCGCTTTCCTTTATATAAGAGTTTGTCCAGGCTTGTACTTTGCTAAAAAAAGGATTGGGACACCTTGCTGCACCTTGTTTACTTTTGTTACTTGTTACCCGTTATGAATTACCTTGTCACAAAACTATCTGTTACCGATAATTTCAGTGCTTGCAGAGAATACCTTACTAAAAATTGCTTGTCATTTCCTTTTGCTCCTTGTTGGGTTCGACACTCTTACTTATTGAAAGGACTACGATAGATCCCCTATACTTGTGGGTCATCAAGACTCTTTTCTGGCGCAGTTGCCGGGGAGTGAAGCGCCTTTGGTAAGGAAAAATTTATATAGTGTGCTGAAATTTACTGTCACTTCTTACTATGGAAAATAATCCTTTGAGGGGCTTGTTCGGGGTATCTTCACCCCGACCAGTAGAGCAAAGAGTTTCTCCTCAACCTTCTGAACCTACTGAAAATGTTTACTTTGAAATTCCTTCGGGTATGATAGAGAAACTGCTAGCTAATCCTTTTCCATGAGATGGAACATTACATCCCGATATGCACCTAATTTAGGTGGATGAAGTTTGTGGATTATTTAAGCTTGCTGGTATGCTCGAGGATGTTATCAAGAAGAAGATCTTCCCTTTATATTTGAAGGGAAAGGCATTGACATGGTTTAGGATATGTGACGGTATTTGATCATGGAACTACAACCGATTGAAATTGGAATTTCATCAGAATTTTATCCTATGCATCTGGTTCATTGCGATCGTAATTATATATATAATTTTTGGCCTCGTGAAGGAGAAAGCATCACTCAAGCTTGGGGGAGGCTTAAGTCAATGTTATATTCATGCCCCAATCATGAGCTCTCAAGAGAAATTATTATTCAAAAAATTTATGCTCGGCTTTCTCTCAACAATCGCTCCATGCTCGATACTTCTTGTACTGGTTCTTTTATGATGAAGACTATTGAATTCAAATGGGTGTTGGGGAACGTAGTAATTTCAAAAAATTTCCTACGCACACGCAAGATCATGGTGATGCATAGCAACGAGAGGGGAGAGTGTTGTGTACGTACCCTAGTAGACCGTTCGCGGAAGCGTTATATCAACGCGGTTGATGTAGTCGTACGTCTTCACGTCCGACCGATCCAAGTACCAAAAGCACGGCACCTCCGAGTTCTGCACACGTTCGGCTCGGTGACGTCCTCGCCTTCTCGATCCAGCAAGAGGGGCGAAGTAGTAGATGAGTTCCGGCATCACGACGGCATGGTGACGGTGTTGGTGAAGAACAATCTCCGCAGGGCTTCGCCTAAGCACTATGAAAACTATGACAGAGGATAAACTAGAGGGGACGGGGTTGCCGGCACACGGCTTGGTGTTTCTTGATGTGTCTTGGGTGCTAGCCCTACCCCTCTATTTATATGTTGAGCCTTGGGGTCGAAACTTGGAGTAAAAGCCTCCACAAAGTCGGTTTCACCCAAAAGGCAAGAGTCCTTCTCGGACTCCAGGGCCAGACGCCAGGGTTCCCGGCGTCTGGACCCAGACGCCAGGGACCCTGGCGTGTGGCCCCTGGACTCCGCAAAACATCCTGTTGCGCTTTCCAAAAACCTTGTGGGCTTTCCCCTTTGGCCCAAATAAAGTATTCTTGTACCCAAACATTTCGGGAAACATCCGGAACCCCTTCCGGTGAATTCCGGAACCGTTCCGGTGACAAAACACTATTATCCCATATATCAAACTTTATCTCCGGACCATTCCAGAGTTCCTCGTCATGTCCGTGATCTCATCCCGGACTCCGAACAACATTAGGTCATCAACATACATAACTCATATAGTACTATATCGTCAACGAACGTTAAGCGTGCAGACCCTACGGGTTCGAGAACTATGTAGACATGACCGAGACACCTCTCTGGTCAATAACTAATAGCGAGACCTGGATGCCCATATTGGCTCCTACATATTCTACGAAGAACTTTATCGGTCAGACCGCATAACAACATATGTTGTCCCCTTTGTCATCGGTATGTTACTTGCCCGAGATTCGATCGTCGGTATCTCAATACCTAGTTCAATCTCGTTATCGGCAAGTCTCTTTACTCGTTCCGTAATACATCATCCCGCAACTAAATCATTAGTTGCAATGCTTGCAAGGCTTATAGTGATGTGCATTACCGAGAGGGCCCAGAGATACCTCTCCGACAATCGGAGTGACAAATCCTAATCTCAAAATACGCCAACCCAACAAGTACCTTCGGAGAAACCTGTACAACACCTTTATAGTCACCCAGTTACGTTGCGACGTTTGGTGGCACACAAATGTTCCTTCGGTAAACGGGAGTTGCATAATCTCATAGTCATAGGAACATGTATAAGTTATGAAGAAAGCAATAGCAACAAACTAAACGATCAAGTGCTAAGCTAACGGAATGGGTCAAGTCAATCACATCATTCTCCTAATGATGTGATCCCGTTAATCAAATGACAACTCATGTATATGGTTAGGAAACATAACCATCTTTGATCAACGAGCTAGTCAAGTAGAGGCATACTAGTGACACTCTGTTTGTCTATGTATTCACACATGTATTACGTTTCCGGTTAATACAATTCTAGCATGAATAATAAACATTTATCATGATATAAGGAAATAAATAATAACTTTATTATTGCCTCTAGGGCATATTTCCTTCAGTCTCCCACTTGCACTAGAGTCAATAATCTAGTTCACATCGCCATGTGATTTAATACCAATAGTTCACATCACCATGTGATTAACACCCATAGTTCACATCGACATGTGACAAACACCCAAAGGGTTTACTAGAGTCAATAATCTAGTTCACACCGCTATGTGATTAACACCCAAAGAGTACTAAGGTGTGATCATGTTTTGCTTGTGAGGGAAGTTTAGTCAACGGGTCTGCCACATTCAGATCCATAAGTATTTTGCAAATTTCTATGTCGACAATGCTCTGCACGGAGCTACTCTAGCTAATTGCTCTCACTTTCAATATGTATCCAGATTGAGATTTAGAGTCATCTGGATCAGCGTCAAAATTTGCATCAATGTAACCCTTTACGACGAACCTTTTTGTCACCTTCATAATCGAGAAACATATCCTTATTCCACTAAGGATAATTTTGACCGTTGTCTAGTGATCTACTCCTAGATCACTATTGTACTCCCTTACCAAAATCAGTGTAGGGTATACAATAGATTTGGTACACAGCATGGCATATTTTATAGAACCTATGGCCAAGGCATAGGGAATGACTTTCATTCTCTTTCTATCTTCTGCCGTGGTCGGGCTTTGAGTCTTACTCAGTTTCACCCCTTGTAACACAGGCAAGAACTTTTTCTTTGACTGTTCCATTTTGAACTACTTCAAAATCTTGTCAAGGTATGTACTCATTGAAAAAACTTATCAAGCGTCTTGATCTATCTCTATAGATCTTGATGCTCAATATGTAAGCAGCTTCACCGAGGTCTTTCTTTGAAAAACTCCTTTCAGACACTCCTTTATGCTTTGTAGGATAATTCTACATTATCTCCGATCAACAATATGTCATTCACATATACTTATCAGAAATGCTGTAGTGCTCCCACTCACTTTCTTGTAAATACAGACTTCACCGCAAGTATGTATAAAACTATATGCTTTGATCAACTTATCAAAGCGTATATTCCAACTCCGAGATGCTTGCACCAATCCATGGATGGATCGCTGGAGCTTGCATATTTTGCTAGCACCTTTAGGATTGACAAAACTTTCTTGTTGCATCATATACAACTCTTCTTTAATACATCCATTAAGGAATGTATTTTTGTTTATCCATTTGCCAGATTTCATAAAATGTGGCAATTGCTAACATGATTCAGACAGACTTAAGCATAGATACGAGTGAGAAACTCTCATCGTAGTCAACACCTTGAACTTGTCGAAAACCTTTTGCGACAATTCTAGCTTTGTAGATAGTAACACTACTATCAGCGTCCGTCTTCCTCTTGAAGATCCATTTAATCTCAATGGCTCGCCGATCTTTGGGCAAGTCAATCAAAGTCCATACTTTGTTCTTATACATGGATCTCATCTCAGATTGCATGGCCTCAAGCCATTTTGTGGAATCTGGGCTCATCATCGCTTCCTCATAGTTCGTAGGTTCGTCATGGTCAAGTAACATGACCTCCAAAACAGGATTACCGTACCACTCTCGTGCGGATCTCACTCTGGTTTACCTATGAGGTTTCGGTAGTAACTTGATCAGAAGTTACATGATCATCATCGTTAGCTTCCTCACTAATTGGTGTAGTAGTCACAGGAATAGATTTCTATAATGAACTACTTTCCAATATGGGAGCAGGTACAGTTACCTCATCAAGTTCTACTTTCCTCCCACTCACTTCTTTCGAGAGAAACTCCTTCTCTAGAAAGGATCCATTCTTAGCAACGAATGTCTTGCCTTCGGATCTGTGATAGAAGGTGTACCCAACAGTCTCCTTTGGGTATCCTATGAAGACACATTTCTCCGATTTGGGTTCGAGCTTATCAGGTTGAAGCTTTTTCACATAAGCATCACAACCCCAAACTTTAAGAAATGACAACTTTGGTTTCTTGCCAAACCATAGTTCATAAGGTGTCGTCTCAACGGATTTCGATGGTGCCCTGTTTAACGTGAATGCGGCTGTCTCTAAAGCATAACCCCAAAATGATAGCGGTACATCAGTAAGAGACATCATAGATCGCACCATATCTAGTAGAGTACGATTACGACGTTCGGACTAGGGGTGGGCATAAAAACCGACGAACCAAGACCGAACCAAAGCCGAAACCGAATAAACCGAAATTTCAGTTTTTTCTACTTTCACAGGAAAATTCGTTTTCCATGTCCACTAACCGAACATAATTTGGTGGATTCGTTTTTCAATCCGGTTAACCGAAGAAAAACCGAGCAACATGACTCAAGTCAACGAATAACGCAAAAGTAGGCACGCACGTGCAGCCAACGACGACTCTTGGGAGTCACGCGCCCACGATCTCTTTCTTCTAGGCGACACCCACAATCCCGAGAGTCACGCGCCCACGTTTGTTTGTTGTTTGCTCGTGCACGATGTGTATTTTTTTTTAGAACGCAAGATGTGGTTGATAAGCACTAGCATGCAAGGATGTTGGGCTTACAGGATGCAAGGCCCAGCTCACGTCGATGGGGTGTGCCTGTCCGTGTGCGAGCTGGCGAACAGCGGCTCCTTTAGTCCCACCTCGCCCGGCTAAGGAGATGTGGCAGATACTTTTGCCTATAAGAGGGTGACGCGGCTGCACACATAGCACAAATGCTTAAAGCATGGTTTTCGGTGTAAAACCGAATACCGAACCGAATTTCCGGTTAACTGAGATGTCGGTTAGCTGTTTTAGCTTGCTATTTTCGGTTTCTTCTTTGACTAACCGAATTCCAAAAAAAAACGAACGGTAAAAACCGAATTTTCGCTTTCTACCGAATGGCCAGGCCTAGTTCGGACACACCATTACGCTGTGGTGTTCCGGGTGGCGTGAGTTGCGAAACTATTCCGCTTTGTTTCAAATGTAGACCAAACTCATAACTCAAATATTCTCCTCCATGATCAGATCGTAGAAACTTTATTTTCTTGTTACGATGATTTTCAACTTCACTCTGAAATTCTTTGAACTTTTCAAATGTTTCAGATTTATGTTTCATCAAGTAGATATACCCATATCTGCTTAAATCATCTGTGAAGGTGAGAAAATAACAATATCCGCCACGAGCCTCAACATTCATCGGACCACATACATCTGTATGTATGATTTCCAACAAATATGTTGCTCTCTCCATAGTACCGGAGAACAGCGTTTTAGTCATCTTGCCCATGAGGCACGGTTCGCAAGTACCAAGTGATTCATAATCAAGTGGTTCCAAAAGTCCATCAGTATGGAGTTTCTTCATGCGCTTTGCACCGATATGACCTAAACGACAGTGCCACAAATAAGTTGCACTATCATTATCAACTCTGCGTCTTTTGGCTCCAACATTATGAATATGTGTATCACTACTATCGAGATTCATCAAAAATAGACCACTCTTCAAGGGTGCATGACCCTAAAAGATATTACTCATATAAATAGAACAACCATGATTCTCTGATTTAAATGAATAATCGTCTCGCATCAAACAAGATCCAGATATAATGTTCATGCTCAACGCTGGCACCAAATAACAATTATTTAGGTCTAAACCTAATCCAGAAGGTAGATGTAGAGGTAGCGTGCCGACCGCGATCACATCGACTTTGGAACCATTTCCCACGCGCATCGTCACCTCGTCCTTGGCCAGTGTTCGCTTAATCCGTAGTCCCTGTTTCGAGTTGCAAATATTAGCAATGGAACCAGTATCAAATACCCAGGTGCTACTACGAGCTCTAGTAAGGTACACATCAATAACATGTATATCACATATACCTTTGTTCACCTTGCCATCCTTCTTATCCGTCAAATACTTGGGGCAGTTCCGCTTCCAGTGACCAGTCTGCTTGCAGTAGAAGCACTCAGTTTCAGGCTTAGGTCCAGACTTGGGTTTCTTCTCCTGAGCAACAACTTGTTAGCTGTTCTTCTTGAAGTTCCCCTTCTTCTTCCCTTTTCCCTTTTTCTTGAAATTGGCGGTCTTATTGACCGTCAACACTTGATGCTCTTTCTTGATTTCTACCTCCGCAGCCTTTAGCATTGCGAAGAGCTCGGGAATCGTCTTATCCATCCCTTGCATGTTATAGTTCATCACGAAGCTCTTGTAGCTTGGTGGCAGTGATTGAAGAACTCTATCAATGACACTATCAATAGGAAGATTAATTCCCAGTTGAGTCAAGTGATTATGATACCCAGACATTTTGAGTATATGTTCACTGACAGAACTATTCTCCTCCATCTTGCAGCTATAGAACTTATTGGAGACTTCATATCTCTCAATCCGGGCATTTGCTTGAAATATTAACTTCAACTCCTGGAACATCTCATATGCTCCATGACGTTCAAAACATCGTTGAAGTCCCGATTCTAAGCCGTAAAGCATGGCACACTGAACTATTGAGTAGTCATCAGCTTTGCTCTGCCAGATGTACATAACATTTGGTGTTGCTCCTGCAGCAGGCCTGGCACCCAGCGGTGCTTCCAGGATGTAATTCTTCTGTGCAGCAATGAGGATAATCCTCAAGTTACAGACCCAGTCCGTGTAATTGCTACCATCATCTTTCAACTTTGCTTTCTCAAGGAACGCATTAAAATTCAACGGAACAACAGCACGGGGCATCTATCTACAATCAAACATAGACAAGCAAAATACTATCAGGTACTAAGTTCATGATAAATTTAAGTTCAATTAATCATATTACTTCAGAACTCTCACTTAGAAAGACATCCCTCTAATCTTCTAAGTGATCACGTGATCCAAATCAACTTAACCATAATCGATCATCACATGAAATGGAGTAGCTTTCAATGGTGAACATCAATATGTAGATCATATCTATTATATGACTCACGCTCGATCTTTCGGTTTCAGTGTTCCGAGGCCATATCTGCATATGCTAGGCTCGTCAAGTTTAACCTGAGTATTTTGCATGTGCAAAAACTGGCTTGCACCCGTTGTAGATGGACGTAGAGCAAGATAATCTTATAATGCTACCGTCAATCAAAGCAAGATAATATGCATAAAAGATAAACATCACATGCAATCAATATAAGTGATGTGATATGGCCATCATCATCTTGTGCTTGTGATCTCCATCTCCGAAGCACCTTCATTATCACCATCGTCACCGGCGCGACACCTTGATCTCCATCGTAGCATCGTTGTCGTCTCGCCAATCTTATGCTTCCACGATTATCGCTATCGCTTAGTGATAAAGTAAAGCATTACGGGATGATTGCATTGCATACAATAAAGCGACAACCATATGGCTCCTGCCAGTTGCCGATAACTCGGTTATAAAACATGATCATCTCATACAATAAAATTTAGCATCATGTCTTGACCATATCACATCACAACATGCCCTGCAAAAACAAGTTAGACGTCCTCTACTTTGTTGTTGCAAGTTTTATGTGGCTGCTACGGGCTTAGCAAGAACCGTTCTTACCTACGCATGAAAACCACAACGATAGTTTGTCAAGTTGATGTTGTTTTAACCTTCGCAAGGACCGGGTGTAGCCACACTTGGTTCAACTAAAGTTGGAGAAATTGACACCCGCCAGCCACCTGTGTGCAAAGCACGTCGGTAGAACTAGTCTCGCGTAAGCGTACGCGTAATGTCGGTCCGGGCCGCTTCATCCAACAATACCGCCGAACCAAAGTGTGACATGCTGGTAAGCAGTATGACTTATATCGCCCACAACTCACTTGTGTTCTACTCGTGCATATAACATCAACGCATAAAACCTGGCTCGGATGACACTATTGGGGAACGTAGTAATTTCAAAAAAATTCCTACGCACATGCAAGATCATGGTGATGCATAGCAACGAGAGGGGAGAGTGTTTTCTACGTACCCTCGTAGACCGTTCATGGAAGCGTTATATCAACGCGGTTGATGTAGTCGTACGTCTTCACGTCCGACCGATCAAAGTACTGAAAGCACGACACCTCCGAGTTCTGCACACGTTCGGCTCGGTGACGTCCTCGCCTTCTCGATCCAGCAAGAGGGGCGAAGTAGTAGATGAGTTCCGGTAGCACGACGGCGTGGTGACGGTGTTGGTGAAGAACAATCTCTGCAGGGCTTCGCCTAAGCACTGCGAAAACTATGACGGAGGATATACTAGAGGGGACGGGGTTGCCGGCACATGGCTTGGTGTTTCTTGATGTGTCTTGGGTTCTAGCCCTACCCCTATATTTATATGTTGAGCCTTGGGGTCAAAACTTGGAGTAAAAGCCTCCACAAAGTCGGTTTCACCCGAAAGGCAAGAGTCCTTCTCGCACTCCAGGGCCAGACGCCAGGGTTCCTGGCATCTGGACCCAGATGCCAGGGACCCTGGTGTCTGGCCATTGGAGTCCGCAAAACTTCCTTTTGCGCTTTCCAAAAACCTTGTGGGCTTTCCCCTTTGGCCCAAATAAAGTGTTCTCATACCTAAACATTTCCGGAAACATCCGGAACCCCTTCCGGTGAATTCCGGAACCCTTCCGGTGACAAAAAACTATTATCCCATATATCAAACTTTATCTCCGGACCATTCTGGAGTTCCTTGTCATGTCTGTGCTCTCATCCTGGACTCCGAACAACATTCGGTCATCAACATACATAACTCATATAGTACTATATCGTCAATGAACGTTAAATGTGCGGACCCTACGGGTTCGAGAACTATGTAGACATGACCGAGACACCTCTCTGGTCAATAACCAATAGCGGGACCTGGATGCCCATATTGGCTCCTACATATTCTACGAAGATCTTTATCGGTGAGACCGCATAGCAACATACGTTGTTCCCTTTGTCATCGGTATGTTACTTGCCCGAGATTTGATCGTCGGTATCTCAATACCTAGTTCAATCTCGTTACCGGCAAGTCTCTTTACTCGTTCCGTAATACATCATCCCGCAACTAACTCAATAGTTGCAATGCTTGTAAGGCTTAAGTGATGTGCATTATCGAGAGGGCCCAGAGATACCTCTCCGACAATCGGAGTGACAAATCCTAATCTCGAAATACGCCAACCCAACAAGTACCTTTAGAGACACCTATAGAGCACCTTTGTAATCACACAGTTATGTTGTGACGTTTGGTGGCACACAAAGTGTTCCTCCGGTAAACGGGATTTGCATAATCTCATAGTCATAGGAACATGTATAAGTCATGAAGAAAGCAATAGCAACAAACTAAACAATCTAGTGCTAAGCTAACGAAATGGGTCAAGTCAATCACATCATTCTCCTAATGATGTGATCCCATTAATCAAATGACAACTCATGTCTATGGTTAGGAAACATAACCATCTTTGATCAACGAGCTAGTCAAGTAGAGGCATACTAGTGACACTCTGTTTGTCTATGTATTCACACATGTATTATGTTTCCGGTTAATACAATTCTAGCATGAATAATCAACATTTATCATGATATAAGGAAATAAATAATAACTTTATTATTGCCTCTAGGGCATATTTCTTTAATGGGATTTATTGGAAAGAATTAAATGCAACTCTGAAGATTGGGAACTTGACGAAGGTAAGGAGTCAGGTATAACACCTAAGTTTGATTGTTTTAAATCTTTTTATGGATACTGATGCTTTTCATGAATTTAGCACTAAATATGGACTTGACTCTGAGATAGTAGCTTCTTTCTGTGAATCATTTGCTACTCATGTTGATCTCCCTAAGAAGAAGTGGTTTAAATATCATCCTCACATTGAAGTAAAAGTAGTTGAACCTATTAAAGTTGAAGAAAAGACGATCACTAATAATGTTGATCCTATTGTTCCTACCGCTTATATTGAGAAACCACCTTTCCCTGTTAGAATAAGGGATCATGCTAAAGCTTCAACTGTGGTTCGTAAGAGTAATGCTAGCACACCTAAACCCCCTGAGCAAATTAAAGTTGAACCTAGTGTTGCAATGATTAAAGATCTCTTGGTCAATAATATTGATGGGCATGTTATTTACTTCTGTGATGAAGCTGCTAGAATTGCTAGACCCGATACTAAAGATAAACATAGACCTGTTGTAGGCATGCCTGTTGTTTCTGTTAAAATAGGAGATCATTGCTATCCTGGCTTATGTGACATGGGTTCTAGTGCGAGTGCAATACCTCATTCCTTATACAAAGAAATTATGCATGATATTTGTAACGCCCTCGATGCGGCTATATCTCCCACGTGTCGAAGCACAACTTAGAGGCATAACCGCATTGAAAGCAATGTCGCAAGTGAGGTAATCTTCACACAACCCATGTAATGCATAAGGGAAAGAGATACATAGTTGGCTTACAATCGCCACTTCACACAATACATGAATAAAGCATTACAACATCCAGATACAATCAAGGTCCGACTACGGAACCAAAATAAAAGAAGACTACCCCAAATGCTACACAGATCCTCGATCGACCCAACTGGGCTCCACTACTGATCGACTAGAACGAAACAACATAAAGGACAAGATCTTCATCGAGCTCCTCCTTGGGCTTGGTTGCGTCATCTGCATGGTTCAACGGCACCTGCAAGCTGGTTTTGGAAGTATCTGTGAGTCACGGGGACTCAGCAATCTCACACCCTCGTGATCAAGACTATTTAAGCTTATAGGTAAGATAATGGTATGAGGTGGAGCTGTAGCAAGCGACTAGCATATATGGTGGCTAACACACACAAATGAGAGCGAGAAGAGAAGGCAAAGCACGGTCGAACAACTATGATCAAGAAGTGATCCTAGAACAACCTACGTCAAGCATTACTCCAACACCGTGTTCACTTCCCGGAGTCCGCCGGAAAGAGACCATCACGGTTACACACAAGGTTGACGCATTTTAATTAAGTTAAACTTCAGGTTTTCTACAACTGGACATTAACAAATTCCCATCTGCCCATAACCACGGGCACGGCTTTCGAAAGTTCAAATCCCTGTAGGGGTGTCCCAACTTAGCCCATCACAAGCTCTCACGGTCAACGAAGGATATTCCTTCTAACGGGAAGACCCGATCAGACTCGGAATCCCGGTTACAAGACATCCTCGACAATGGTAAAACAAGTCCAGCAACACTGCCCGAATGTGCTGACAAATCCCGATAGGAGCTGCACATATCTCGTTCTCAGGGCACACTCAGATAGGTCAAGCTACGAGTAAAACCAACCCTCGAGTTTCCCCGAGGTGGCCCCGCAGGCTGCCCGTTTCGGACCAACACTTAGAGAAGCACTGGCCCAGGGGGTTAAAATAAAGATGACCCTTGGGTCCGCGAAACCCAAGGGAAAAAGGCTAGGTGGCGAATGGTAAAACCAATGTTGGGCATTGCTGGAGGAGTTTTATTCAAGGCGAACTGTCAAGGGGTTCCCATTATAACCCAACCGCGCGAGGAACGCAAAATCCGGGAACATAACACCGGTATGACGGAAACTAGGGCGGCTAGAGTGGAACAAAACACCAGGCATAAGGCCGATCCTTCCACCCTTTACCAAGTATATAGATGCATTAATTAAATAAGAGATATTGTGATATCCCAACAAATAACCATGTTCCAAACATGGAACATACT
The DNA here is from genome assembly GCF_003073215.2 of Triticum urartu. Classification (NCBI taxonomy): domain Eukaryota; kingdom Viridiplantae; phylum Streptophyta; class Magnoliopsida; order Poales; family Poaceae; genus Triticum; species Triticum urartu. The sequence continues at coordinate 567,644,422 of NC_053023.1, read as the reverse complement.
CCAATCTTCACCTGCAACTAACAACGCTACAAGAGGGGCTGAGCAAAGCGGTAACATAGCCAAACAATGGTTTGCTAGGACAAGGTGGGTTAGAGGCTTGGTTCAACAATATGGAGGCATGATAAGCAAGTGGTAGGTATCGCAGCATAGGCATAGCAAAAGAGCGAGCAACTAGCAAGCAAAGATAGAAGTGATTTCGAGGGTATGGTCATCTTGCCTGAAATCTCGCAAGGAAGAAGAACGAGTCCATGAAGAAGACAAACGGTCGTAGTCGAACGGGTCCTCACAAACGCGACGTTATCAGAACCAACCCGAAGAAGCAACACCAGAAAGAAGCACACAACATAGTAAACAACCAACACACGAACATGGTATGATATGCGGGATGCGGTATGTGATGCATATGCATGATTTGACAAAGAATGATTGAACCTGGCCTCAAATTGGAAATCCAAGAGTGCCACTAGAAAGGTGAGGTGATTTCGGTTGAAATCGATATAAAGATCACCGGAATCGGATGCATGGTTTGGAAATGGCAAGCAAAACAAATATGGCACCGGTAACAGCAAGTAACCATCTAAATGCAACAAGATAATTATGCTACAGCACTCAAACATGGCAACAAAAGGCATGGAAGGGATCCCCTCATGATTCTTGACAAAAGATGAACACTGAGCTCCGGCTAATTCATCCATTAACAGGTTAAAACAAGCATGGCAAAAGTGCAAATGATAACATGTTTCAGACTTAGTGAAATGAACACAAGTCTGGAATTTATCATCAGGAAGCACACTTTAGAGCATGAAAAGTACATGCTAAAGGAACTTAACATGACAAAGCAAGGCATGACATGAAGCTACTCAAAGCACTTAACAAAAGTCCCTTAGTGACCTTCAGCCAAAAGGGATCAGAAAATACAATTGCAAGCATGAAAACATGGCAAAAACATAAACAGATCTCAGACTTAGTGAAAACTGGAGCATGCAAATCAGTTAACGAGTAGGCATATTCACGAGCTCGATGCACTCACTACAGAGCATGGCATGACAAGCTAAGCATACACCCATTAAGAATACATATCATAGGAGCTAGAAATGGCAAGAACAGCAACATAGCATGCACGGATCAATAGCAACATCCTCGGCAAAATCGCTAACAAGTCAACAATCTGCCAGGATTCACGATATAGCAAAAGTAGAGCTCGATTGACTCAAGTAAGGTGCTCCATAAATGCAAAAAAAGACATGGATGGATAGAGCACCACAATGTTAACAAAACATTCTTAATGATCATCCTCAAAAGAGGCACGGATCACTAGGAAACAACATGAACATATGGCATAACAACAAAATCAGGACAATGACTTAGTGAAATTATACGTCCCTGAAATCAGCATTACCGATTACGCTACTTTGCAAGCTTGTGCTAGTCACCACAAACATCACAAAAATACATGGCAAGCACCTCTGTAAAGATGGCATGGCATATTACAGAACACATGTAGAGCTCAACATCATATCATGTACACATTAAACATGGCAAAAATGACAAAATGCCATTTGCTGAAACAGATCTGAAAAAATACTCACATAGCCCTCTTCCAACGACATTTCGGGCATCAATATGAGCTCAAATGAAAATGATGCAATGAGATGAAATGATGTACTCGTCGAGACGAACATTTTGATATGCTACACGCACGAATCGGAGCTACGGATGCGGAGATATGATGCGATGAAAATGCCCAAAAATACTGAGGACTTAGCAGATTTCGAGGGGGGTGGAAAGTCAACCTTTGGGTTTTTTTTCAGATCTGGGCGCGGTGAACGAAGATCGCCGGAGGAAGACCACGCGGTTGCCGGAGGAGAAGAGGGAGGTCGCTGGATCCGGTCGCTCCTCGACCGGATCTGGCCGGAGGAGGGGAGCTTCGGCGAGCTCCTGCAGGGAGGCGCGGCGCGGGGCTCGGAGGTGGTGTGCAACAGCGGCGTCGGCGGGGAGCTCCAGGCACCGGCAGGGAGCAGGCCGCGGCGGGGCGGCGAGCTCCGGCAGGGGCGGGCGCCGACGGGAACCGGGCGGTGAGCGCTCGGGCGCTGGAGGCCGGGAGCCGGGCGGCGACGGGATGGGCGGCGCCGGCGTCTTCCGGTTGTGGCGGCGGTGGCCGGCGGAGCTCCGGCGGCCGGAAGTAGAGAAGACGGCGGGCGCGCGCGCGGGGTCCTCCGCGGGTGGCGGCGGCGGCGGTTGGGCCCCGCGGGCCCGATCCGGGCCGCGCGGGCCGGCGGCAGGGCACGGTGGAAACGGCGGCGGTTGGACACTTGGCGCGTTGCGATTGGTCCGGCGCGGCGATGTGGACATGTCCGAGCGCGGAGAAAGTGTCCGGTGGCACGAGGTGGAAGAAGACTAGGGTTTCATCCGAAATTTCAGGGAGATGCACATATTTATAGGTAGAGGGAGCTAGGAGTGTCCAAATGAGGTGCGGTTTTCGGCCACATGATCATGATCGAACGCTCTAGATGATGGAAGGGTTTTTGGTGGGTTTTGGGGCAAAATGGAAGGGTGTTGGGCTGCAACACACACGAGGCCTTTTCGGTTCCTCGGTTAACCGTTGGAGTATCAAACGAAGTCCAAATGGCACGAAACTTGACAGGCGGTCTACCGGTAGTAAACCAAGGCTGCATGACAAGTCTCGGTCCAATCCGGAAATGTTTAACACCCGCACACAAAAAGAGGTAGAAAGGGACACCGGGTGACATAGGAGCGCCGGATTGCAAAACGGACAACAGGGAAAATGCTCGGATGCATGAGACGAACATGTATACAAAAGAAATACACATGATGACATGATATGCAATGCATGACATGCAAGCAATGACAAGGCAACAATAGCAAATAACAGGAAGACACCTGGCACATCGGTCTCGGGGCGTCACAATATTGCACCTGCTGAGATAGAAGACATTGATGTTACTATTAAGCTTGCCAATAGAGATACTATTTCACCATTTGGGATTGTTAGAGATGTTGAAGTCTTGTGTGGGAAAGTTAAATATCCTACTGATTTTCTTCTTCTTGGTTCCCCACAAGATGACTTTTGTCCCATTATATTTGGTAGACCTTCTTGAATTCTGTTAATGCTAAGATATACTTCAAAAAGGATATTGTTTCAGTTTCTTAGGGGATATGTCTCATGATTTTAATTTTGCTAAATTTCGTACACAACCCCATGATAAAGAATTTCCTAGTAAATAAGAAATTATTGGTCTTGCTTCTATTGCCGTGTCTCCTAATGATCCTTTAGAACAATATGTGCTAGACCATGAAAATGATATGTTTATGAATGAAAGAAGGAAAATAGATGAAGTATTCTTTAAACAGGGACCTATTTTGAAGCACAATTTGCATGTTTAAATTCTAGGAGATCCTCCTCCACCCAAGGGTGATCCCGTGTTTGAGCTTAAACCATTACCTGATACTCTTAAATATGCTTATCTTGATGAAAAGAAGATATATCCTCTTATTATTAGTGCTAACCTTTCAGAGCAGGAAGAAGAGAGATTATTGAAAAATCTGAAGAAGCACCTTGCTTCTATTGGATATACTCTTGATGATCTTAAGGGCATTAGTCCCACTCTATGCCAGCACAAAATAAAATTGGAGAAAGACGCTAAACCGGTTGTTGATCACCAATATGGTTAAATGCCAAGATGAAAAAAGTGGTAAGGAATGAAATACTAAAGCTTCTGGAGGTAGGTATAATTTATCCTGTTGCTGATAGTCAGTGGGTAAGTCCTGTCCATTGTGTCCCTAAGAAGGGAGGTATTACTGTTTTTCCTAATGATAAAGATGAATTGATCCCACAAAGAATTGTTACATGTTATAGAATGGTAATTGATTTCCGCAAATTAAATAAATCTACTAGAAAGGATCATTACCCTTTACCTTTTATTGATCAAATGCGAGAAAGATTATCCAAAAATACACATTTTTGTTTTCTAGACGGTTATTCTGGTTTCTCTCAAATACCTGCGTTGAAAGAGGATCAGAAAAGCCCACTTTTACTTGCCCTTTCGGTACCTTTGCTTATAGACGTATGCCTTTTGGTTTATGTAATGCACCTGCTACCTTTCAAAGATGTATGACTGCTATATTCTCTGACTTTTGTGAAAAGATTGTTGAGGTTTTCATGGATGATTTCTCCGTTTACGGAACTTCTTTTGATGATTGCTTAAGCAATCTTGAGCGAGTTTTGCAGAGATGTGAAGAAACTAATCTTGTCTTGAATTGGGAGAAGTGTCACTTTATGGTGAATGAAGGTATTGTCTTGGGGCATAAAATTTCTGGAAGATGTATTGAAGTTGATAAAGCTAAAGTTGATGCTATTGAAAAGATGCCATGTCCTAAGGACATTAAAGGTATAAGATGTTTCCTTTGTCATGCCGGTTTTTATAGGAGGTTCATTAAAGACTTCTCAAAAATTTCTACGCCTCTGACTAATCTCTTACAAAAATATGTTCCTTTTGTCTTTGATGATGATTGTGTAGAAGCATTTGAAATACTTCAGAAAGCCTTGATTTCTGTACCTATTGTTCAGCCACCTGATTGGAATTTACCCTTTGAAATTATTTGTGATGCTAGAGATTATGCTGTAGGTGCTGTTATAGGACAAAGAGTTGATAAGAAATTAAATGTTATCTAATATGCTAGTAAAACTCTAGACAGCACCTAGAGAAATTATGCTACTACTGAAAAGGAATTTTTAGCAGTTGTATTTGCTTGTGATAACTTCAGACCTTATATTTTTGATTCTAAAGTAATTGTTCACACTGATCATGCTGCTATTAAATACCTTATGGAAAAGAAAGATGCTAAACCTAGACTTATTAGATGGGTTCTCTTGCTACAAGAATTTGATTTGCATATTATTTATAGGAAGGGAGCTGAGAACCACATTGCAGACAACTTGTCTAGGTTAGAGAATGTTCTTGATGACCCACTACCTATAGATGATAGCTTTCCAGATGAACAATTAGCTGTCATAAATGCTTCTCGTACTGCTCCATGGTATGCTGATTATGCAAATTACATTGTTGCTAAATTTATACCACCTAGTTTCACATACCAGCAAAAGAAAAAGTTTTTCTATGATTTAAGACATTACTTCCGGGATGAACCACACCTTTATAAAGAAGGAGTAGATGGTGTTATTAGACGATGTGTACCTGAGCATGAACGGGAACAGATCCTATGCAAGTGTCACCCCGAGGCTTATGGAGGACACCATGCTAGAGATAGAACTGCACATATGGTATCGCAATTCGGTTTTTATTGGCATACTCTTTTCAAAGATGCCCATAAGTTTGTCTTGTCTTGTGATGAATGTCAAAGAATTGGTACTATTAGTAGACGTCAAGAAATGCTTATGAACTATTCACTTGTTACCAAACCATTTGATGTTTGGGTCTTTGATTATACGGGACCGTTTCCTTCCTCCAATGGGTATACACATATTTTAGTTGCTGTTGATTACGTTACTAAGTGGGTAGAAGCTATTCCAACTAGTAGCGCTGATCATAACACCTCTATTAAGATGCTTAAGGAAGTTATTTTTTCCGAGGTTTGGAGTCCCTAGATACTTAATGACAGATGGTGGTTCACATTTTATCCAAGGCGCCTTTTGGAAAATGATTTCTAAGTATGATGTTAATCATAGAATTGCATCTCCATACCACCCACAGTCTAGTGGTCAAGTAGAACTGAGTAATAGAGAGCTTAAATTAATTTTGCAAAAGACTGTTAATAGATCTAGAAAGAATCGGTCCAAGAAACTTGATGATGCATTATTGGCCTATAGAACTGCATATAAAAACCCTATGGGTAAGTCTCCATATAAAATGGTTTATGGAAAAGCATGTCAGTTACCTCTCGAACTAGAACATAAGGCATATTGGGCCAGTAAAGAGCTCAATTAATGATTTCAAACTTACCGGTGAGAAGAGACTATTTGACATCAGCTCACTTGATGAGTGGAGAACCCAGGCCTATGAGAATGCCAAACTATTTAAATAAAAAGTTAAAAGATGGCATGACAAAAGGATACAAAAGCGTGAGTTTAATGTAGGTGATTATGTTTTGTTATACAACTCCTGTTTAAGACTTTTTGCAGGAAAACTCCTCTCTAAATGGGAAGGTCCTTACGTTATCGAGGAGGTCTATCATTCCGGTGCCATAAAAATCAACAACTTCAAAGGCACAAATCCGAGGGTAGTGAACGGTCAAAGAATCTAACATTATATCTCAGGTAATCCCATAAATGTTGAAACTAATGTTATTACCGTAACCCCGGAGGAGTATATAAGGGACACTTTCCAAAACATTTTGGACTCCTACAAGGAATAGGTATGTAGTACGGTAAGTAAACCGACTCCAAAACAGTTCTAATAGCAATTTCTCTCCGTTTTGGAATATTTAAGAAAATAGGAAAATAAAAAGTAGTCCGGAAAGGACACGAGGAATCCATGAGGGTGGAGGGCGCGCCCCCTTCCTCGTGGACACCTCGTGTGCTCTCCGGACTCCGTTTTATTACACGATACTTCTTTTGGTCGTAAAAATCATTATATAATCTCCCGAAGGTTTTGACCACCGTACCACGACACAATCCTCTTTTTTTTGAGTTGATTTTATAGCAAATTTAGAGCAAGATGTCATCTCAAGACTCCGACGGAGAGAGCTATGTCTCACATCTCATTGCTGACCCAAAGACCTATGGGGACCTATCCCCTTACGGTCGAACTAAGGATGATGAGGAGGATGCTCATTTGATGAGGATCGATGATTCAAGTTCAGAGGAGGAGGATATTCCTCTACCTCAACCTGGGGATATGTACGTGAAGTTCAAGAAGTCTAGTCTCCCTAAGAGGGCTAACTGGTCTAATAACCAATCTATTCCTTCTCGTTTTCGGCAGAAGAGCAAAGGAGATTTATGTGATAAGATTTTGAAGCTGGAGTTGGAGGTCGATGATTTAAAGGAGGAAATTGCTCTCCTCAACTACAATATGAAAAAGTTGAAGGCACAATTGTCATCACCACCACCATCTTCTTCACCACAAAAGGAGAACTGAGTATCGGGTATGGGCACTCCCCTTGTCAACTGCCAAGCTTGGGGGAGTGCCCCGGTATCGTATCACCACCACACTTCTATCTTTACCATTTTTTAGTTCGATCCTTTTGGTTATATCTAGATCTAGTAGAATAAAGTTTAGTATGATCTAGCTTTGAGCTTTGTGTTGATCCTTATCTATGTAATCGAGTCCGTGAGCTATATAATAAAGATTAGTTTTGAGTCAAGGGCTTGGTTATCTTGCTATGATCTTGAGGGAATAAAAGAAAAAAGAAAGAATAAAAAGAAATAAAGAGATCATATTGATCTTATGGAGAGTAATGACTTCACATATAAAGAGTATAATGAATAAAAGTTGTTGAGAGTTGACAAACATAGTTTTGGTCATCGTTGCAATTAATAGGAAGTAATAAAGAAAGAGAGGTTTTCACATATAAATATACTATCTTGGACATCTTTTATGATTGTGAGCACTCATTAAAATATGACATGCTAAAAAGTTGATGTTGGACAAGGAAGACAACGTAATGGGTTATGTTTTCTTATATCCGAAATAAATTATACTATAATGGAGCATCCAACATGTTGAGCTTGACTTTCCCCCTCATGCTAGTCAAATTCTTTGCACCAAGTAGAGATACTACTTGTGCTTCCAAATATCCTTAAACCCAGTTTTGCCATGAGAGTCCACCATATGTACTTATGGATTGAGTAAGATCCTTCAAGTAAGTTGTCAATGTTTCAAGCAATAAAAATTGCTCTCTAAATATGTATGATCTATTAGTGTGGAGAAAATAAGCTTTATACGAGCTTGTGATATGGAAGAAATAAAAGCGACGGACTGCATAATAAAGGTCCCTATCACAAGTGGCAATATAAAGTGACGTACTTTTGCATTAAGATTTTGTGCATCCAACCATAAAAGCGCATGGCAACCTCTCCTTCCCTCTGCGAAGGGCCTATCTTTTATTTTTGTCTTATACTTTATACAAGAGTCATGGTGATCTTTGATATCTACTACACAACCTTCTTCTTGTAGACGTTGTTGGGCCTCCAAGTGCAGAGGTTTGTAGGACAGTAGCAAATTTCCCTCATGTGGATGACCTAAAGTTTATCTATCCGTAGGAGGCGTAGGATGAAGATGATCTCTCTCTCAAGCAACCCTGCAACCAAATAACAAAGAGTCTCTTGTGTCCCCAACACACCCAATACAATGGTAAATTGTATAGGTGCACTAGTTCAGCGAAGAGATGGTGATACAAGTGGTATATGGATGGTAGAAAAAGGTTCAGCGAAGAGAATATAAAAACAGCAAGGTAACTAATGATAAAAGTGAGCACAAACGGTATTGCAATGCGTTGAAACAAGACCTAGGGTTCATACTTTCACTAGTGCAAGTTCTCTCAATAATAATAACATAATTGGATCATATAACTATCCCTCAACATGCAACAAAGAGTCGCTCCCAAGTCACTAATAGCGGAGAACAAACGAAGAGATTATGGTAGGGTACGAAACCACCTCAAAGTTATCCTTTCTGATCGATCTATTCAAGAGTCCGTAGTAAAATAACATGAAGCTATTCTTTCCGTTCAATCTATCATAGAGTTCGTACTAGAATAACACCTTAAGACACAAATCAACCAAAACCCTAATGTCACCTAGATACTCCAATGTCACTTCAAGTATCCGTGGGTATGATTATAGGATATGCATCACACAATCTCAGATTCATCTATTCAAACCAACACAAAGAACTTCAAAGAGTGCCCCAAAAGATTCTACCAGAGAGTCAAGACGAAAACGTGTGCCAACCCCTATGCATAGGTTCATGGGCTGAACCCACAAGTTGATCACCAAAACATACATCATGTGGATCACGTGATATCCCATTGTCACCACAGATAAGCACAGCAAGACATACATCAAGTGTTCTCAAATCCTTAAAGACTCAATCCAATAAGATAACTTAAAAGGGAAAACTCAATCCATTACAAGAGACTAGAGGGGGAGAAACATCATAAGATCCAACTATAATAGCAAAGCTCGCGATACATCAAGAGCGTACCACCTCAAGAACATGAGAGAGAGAGAGATCAAACACATAGCTACTGGTACATACCCTCAGCCCCGAGGGAGAACTACTCCCTCCTCGTCATGGAGAGCGCCGAGATGATGAAGATGGCCACCGGAGAGGGATTCCCCCTCCAGCAGGGTGCCGAAACGGGTCTAGATTGGTTTTCGGTGGCTACGGAGGCTTCTGGCGGCGAAACTCCCGATCTATTCCGCTCCCCGAAGTTTTTAGGGTATATGGATATATATAGGAGTAAGAAGTATGTCGGTGGATCTCCGGGCTGTCCACGAGGCAGGGGGCGCCCAGGGGGGTGGGCGCGCCCCCCACCCTTGTGGGCAGCCCGGGACTCCCCTGGTCCATCTCCGATACTCCGTGGGCTTCTTCTGGTCCAAAAATAAGTTTCATGAAGTTTCAGGTCAATTGGACTCTGTTTGATGTTCCTTTTCTGCGATAATCTAAAACAAGGAAAAAACAGAAACTGGCACTGGGCTCTGGGTTAATAGGTTAGTCCCAAAAATAATATAAAAGTGCATAATAAAGCCCATAAACATCCCAAAAGATAATATAATAGCATGGAACAATAAAAAATTATAGATACGTTGGAGACGTATCTGCATCCCCAAGCTTAATTCCTGCTCGTCCTCGAGTAGGTAAATGATAAAAACACTTTTTCTACCATCCATATACCACTTGTATCACCATCTCTTCGCAAAATTAGTGCACCTATACAATTTACCATTGTATTCGGTGTGTTGGGGACACAAGAGACTCTTTGTTATTTGGTTGCAGGGTTGCTTGAGAGAGACCATCTTCATCCAATGCCTCCTACGGATTGATAAACCTTAGGTCATCCACTTGAGGGAAATTTGCTACTGTCCTACAAACCTCTGCACTTGGAGGCCCAATAACGTCTACAAGAAGAAGGTTGTGTAGTAGACATCAAGCTCTTTTCTGGCGCCGTTGCCAAGGAGGTTAGCGCTTGAAGGTATATCTTTACATCTTGCAATCGAATCTTTTAGTTTCTTGTTTTATCACTAGTTTAGTTTATAAAAGAAAATTACTAAAAAATGGAATTGAGTTTGCCTCATACGCTTCATATTTTTAATATATTTCCTGAGTATGATGCAAAGGAAAATTGTGCCAAAACGTTAGAATAAGAATGCATTAAAATGTTTGGAACTAAATCTTTGTATGATGAGCATGATTGCAATATTGTTAGTATGAATTCCTTGAATATCCATGATGCTAATGATATGCAAAGCCACAAGCTTGGGGAAGCTATGTTTGATGAAGATGATATTTTTTGTCCCCCAAGTTTTGATGAGCAAATTTATTATGATGATAGCATGCCTCCTATTTATGATGATTATATTGATGAAAGTCGGTTTGGAAGAGTGTCAACTTTAGGAAGTAATGATCCCACTATTTTGGAGGGTGTTGAATCTTATTGTGATAATTATGAAAGTGGATTTGGAGAGGTCATGACTTTATTTAGTGATGAATCCACTATTTCAGAAGAGGTTCCAATTGATTATGAGAACAAAGTTGCTATCAATGATGATTATTGTGATGACTTGTATGATATTAATAATAATGATATCCATGAAACTTGTCATCATGATTTTAATTTTCAATTGGATTATGCCTCACATGATAGTTATTTTGTTGAGTTTGCTCCCACTATTATCCATGGCAATAAATTTGCTTATGTGGAGAGTAATAAAATCTATATGCTTGTAGATCATGAAAAGAATGCTTTATGTGATGGTTATATTTTTGAATTTATTCATGATGCTACTGAAAATTATTATGTGGGAGGAATATAGGCTTGTAGGAATTGCAATAATATCAAGTTCCCTCTCTATGTGCTTAAAGTTTTAAAGTTATGCTTGATTATTGTTCCCATAAGTTGTTTAATCACAAAATACCTATTCATAGGAATAGGGTTAGACTTAAATGTGCTAGTCATATTATTCATGATGCTCTCTTTATGTTTCAATTCTTATCCTTTATGTGAGCATCAGTGAAATCATCGTGCCTAGCTGGGGGCGTTAAACGATAGCGCTTGTTGGGAGGCAACCCAACTTTATTTTTGTTCCTTGATTTTTGCTCCTGTTTAGTAATAAATAATTCATCTATCCTATGTTTATATGTGGTTTTATGTTTTAATTAGTGTTTGTGCCAAGTAGAACCTTTGGGAAGACTTGGGGAAAGTCTTTTTGATCTTGCTGTAAAAAACAGAAACTTTAGCGTTCACGAGAATTGCTGCCATTTTTATTTGAAAAGTGATATTTAGTTAATTATTTTTTCAGATGATTAATAGATAAATTACTCACGTCCAGAAATTTATTTTAGAATTTTCGGGGTTCCAGAAGTTTGCGTTAGTTACAGATTACTACAGACTGTTCTGTTTTTGAAAGATTCTGTTTTTCGTGTGTTGTTTGCTTATTTTGATGAATCAATGGCTAGTAAAAGAGTTTATAAACCATAGAGAATTTGGAATACAGTAGGTTTAACACCAATATAAATAAAGAATGATTTCATTACAGTACCTTGAAGTGGTGGTTTGTTTTCTTTTGCTCACGGAGCTCACAAGTTTTCTGTTAAGTTTTGTGTTGTGAAGTTTTCAAGTTTTGGGTAAAGATTCGATGGACTATGGAATAAGGAGTGGCAAGAGCCTAAGCTTGGGGATGCCCAAGGAACCCCAAGGTAATATTCAAGGACAACCAAGATCCTAATCTTGGGGATGCCCCGGAAGGCATCCCCTCTTTCGTCTTCGTTCATCGGTAACTTTACTTGGAGCTATATTTTTATTCACCACATGATATGTGTTTTGCTTGGAGCGTCATTTTATTCTCTTTTGTTTTGCTTGCTGTTTGAATAAAATACCAAGATCTGAAATTATTAAATGTTAGAGAGTCTTCGCATAGTTACACAATTATACAACTACTCATTGATCTTCACTCATATCTTTTGGAGTAGTTTGTTGTTTGCTCTAGTGCTTCACTTATATCTTTTAGAGCACGACGGTAGTTTTATTTTGAAGAAATAGATGAACTATCATGCTTCACTTATATTATTTTGAGAGTCCTAAACAGCATGGTAATTTGCTTAAATTGGGAAATTAATCCTAATATGTTAGGTATTCAAGACTAGTAAAAACTTTCTTATGAGTGTGCTGAATATTAAGAGAAGTTTGATGCTTGATGATTGTTTTGAGATATGGAGGTAGTGATATTAAAGTTGTGCTAGTTGAGTAGTTGTGAAATTGAGAAATACTTGTGTTGAAGTTTGCAAGTCTCGTAGCATGCATGTATGGTAAACGTTGTGTAACAAATTTGAAACATGAGGTGTTATTTGATTGTCTTCCTTATGAGTGGCGGTCGGGGACGAGCGATGGTCTTTTCCTACCAATCTATCCCCCTAGGAGCATGCGTGTAATGCTTGGTTTTTGATGAATTGTAGATTTTTGCAATAAGTATGTGAGTTCTTTATGACTAATGTTGAGTCCACGGATTATACGCACTCTCACCCTTCCATCATTGCTAGCCTCTTCGGTACCATGCATTGCCCTTTCTCACCTTGAGAGTTGGTGCAAACTTCGCCGGTGCATCCAAACCCCGTGATATGATACGCTCTGTCACACGTAAACCTCCTTATATCTTCCTCAAAACAGCCACCATACCTACCTATTATGGCATTTCCATAGCCATTCCGAGATATATTGCCATGCAACTTTCCACCATTCCGTTCATCATGACACACATCATCATTGTGATGATCATCATTAACAGAGCATTGTCCAAAAAAAGGGGGCCAAATAAAAAAAGAAAGGCCAAATAAAAAAATAAAAGGGAAAATGCTACCATCCTTTTTTCCACACTTGTGCTTCAAAGTAGCACCATGATCTTCATGATAGAAAGTCTCTTGTTTTGTCACTCTTCATATACTAGTGGGAAATTTTCATTATAGAACTTGGCTTGTATATTCCAACAATGGGCCTCCTCAAGTGCCCTAGGTCTTCGTGAGCAAGCAAGTTGGATGCACACCCACTTAGTTTATTTTGAGGAGCTTTCATACATTTATAGCTCTAGTGCATCCGTTGCATGGCAATCCCTACTCCTTGCATTGACATCAATTGATGGGCATCTCCCTAGCCCATTGATTAGCCGCGTCGATGTGAGACTTTCTCCTTTTTTGTCTTCTCCACATAACCCCTCATTATATTTTATTCCACCCATAGTGCTATATCTGTGGCTCACACTCATGTATTGCGTGAAAGTTGAAAAAAGTTTGAGATTAATAAAGTATGAAACAATTGCTTGGCTTGTAATCGGGGTTGTGCATGATGAGAGCATTCTTGTGTGATGAAAATTGAGCATGACCAAACTATATGATTTTGTAGGGATGAACTTTCTTTGGCCATGTTATTTTGAGAAGACATGATTGCTTAGTTAGTATGCTTGAGGTTTTTGAAATCTGAAAATATAAAAACAGCAAGGTCACTAATGATAAAGTGAGCACAAACAGTATTGCAATGCGTTGAAACAAGGCCTAGTGTTCATACTTTCACTATTGCAAGTTCTCTCAACAATAATAACATAATTGAATCATATAACTATCCCTCAACATGCAACAAAGAGTCACTCACTAATAGTGGAGAACAAACGAAGAGATTATGGTAGGGTACGAAACCACCTCAAAGTTATCCTTTCTGATCGATCTATTCAAGAGTCCGTAGTAAAATAACATGAAGCTATTCTTTCCGTTCAATCTATCATAGAGTTCGTACTAGAATAACACCTTAGGACACAAATCAACCAAAACCCTAATGTCACCTAGATACTCCAATGTCACCTCAAGTATCCGTGGGTATGATTATACGATATGCATCACACAATCTCAGATTCATCTATTCAAACCAACACAAAGAACTTCAAAGAGTGCCCCAAAAGATTCTACCGGAGAGTCAAGACGAAAACATGTGCCAACCCCTATGCATAGGTTCATGGGTTGAACCCGCAAGTTGATCACCAAAACATACATTAAGTGGATCACGTGATATCCCATTGTCACCACAGATAAGCACGACAAGACATACATCAAGTGTTCTCAAATCCTTAAAGACTCAATCCGATAAGATAACTTCAAAGGGAAAACTCAATCCATTACAAGAGAGTAGAGGGGGAGAAACATCATAAGATCCAACTATAATAGCAAAGCTCGCAATACATCAAGATCGTACCACCTCAAGAACACAAGAGAGAGAGATCGAACACATAGCTACTGGTACATACCCTCAGCCCCGAGGGAGAACTACTCCCTCCTCGTCATGGAGAGCGCCGAGATGATGAAGATGGCCACCGGAGAGGGATTCCCCCTCTGGCAGGGTGCCGAAATGGGTCTAGATTGGTTTTCGGTGGCTACGGAAGCTTCTGGCGGCGGAACTCCCGATCTATTCTGCTCCCGAAGTTTTTAGGGTATATGGATATATATAGGAGGAAGAAGTACGTCGGTGGATCTCCGGGCTGTCCACGAGGCAGGGGGCGCGCCCCACCCTCGTGGACAGCCTGAGACTCTCCTGGTCCATCTCCGATACTCCGTGGGCTTCTTCTGGTCCAAAAATAACTTCCGTGAAGTTTCAGGTCGATTGGTTTCTGTTTGATTTTCCTTTTCTGCGATACTCTAAAACAAGGAAAAAACAGAAACTGGCACTGGGCTCTGGGTTAATAGGTTAGTCCCAAAAATAATATAAAAGTGCATAATAAAGCCCATAAACATCCAAAACAGATAATATAATAGCATGGAACAATCAACAATTATAGATACGTTGGAGACATATCAATCTTCACCTTTCCTTTTTACATCTTATCCTTTGGCAAGCACTATGTGTTGGAAAGATCCTGATACATATAGCTAATTGGATGTGGGTTTTCATAAAGCATTATTGTTGACATTACCCTTGAGGTAAAAGGTTGGGAGGCAAAACTATAAGCCCCTATCTTTCTCTATGTCCGATTAAAACTTCATACCCATAAGTATTGCGTGAGTGTTAGCAATTGTGAAATACTAAATGATAGTTGAGTATGTGAACTTGCTGAAAAGCTCTTATACCGACTCTTTCCGATGTTATGATAAATTGCAGTTGCTTCAATGACTGAGGTTATAGTTCGCTAGCTTTCAATGAAGTTTCTGATTCATACTTTACATTGTGAATGGATTGTTACTTTAGCATAAGAAACCATATTAATATATATATATATGTTGATTTTCTAAGAATGATCATGATGCCCTCATGTACGTATTTTATTTTATCGACACCTCTATCTCTAAACATGTGGACATATTTTTCGATATCGGCTTCCGCTTGAGGACAAGAGAGGTCTAAGCTTGGGGGAGTTGATACATCCATTTTGCATCATGCTTTTATATCGATATTTATTGCATTGTGGGCTGTTATTACACATTATGTCACAATACTTATGCATTTTCTCTCTTATTTTACAAGGTTTACATGAAGAGGGAGAATGCTGGCAGCTGGAATTTTGGGCTGGAAAAGGAGCAAATATTAGAGACCTACTCTACACAACTCCAAAAGTCCTGAAACTCCATGAAAGTTAGTTTTGGAATATATTAAAAATATTGGGCAAAGGTGTCTTTTGCCCTGGAAAAAAAATAAGAAGGAAGTTTTCGGGACAAAGCACCGCCGTCTCGAGGCGGAACCTTGGCAGAATCAATCTAGGGCTCCGGTGGAGCTGTTCTGCCGGGGAAACATCCC
Source organism: Triticum urartu (assembly GCF_003073215.2). NCBI lineage: Eukaryota > Viridiplantae > Streptophyta > Magnoliopsida > Poales > Poaceae > Triticum > Triticum urartu. The sequence goes on along the minus strand of NC_053023.1, from coordinate 567,628,456 downwards.
TTCGGGAGGGGGAAATCGTCACCATCGTCATCACCATCGATCCTCTCATCGGGAGGGGGTCAATCTCCATCAACATCCAGTACAATCACCTCTCAAACCCTAGTTCGTCTCTTGTATCTGATCTTTGTCTCAAAACCTCGGATTGGTACCTGTGGGTTGCTAGTAGTGTTGATTACTCCTTGTAGTTGATGCTAGTTGGTTTATTCAGTGGAAGATTATATGTTCAGATCCTTTATGCACATTAATACCCCTCTGATTATGAACATGAATATGATTTGTGAGTAGTTACGTTTGTTCCTTAGGACATGGGAGAAGTGTTGTTATAAGTAGTCATGTGAATTTGGTATTCGTTCGATATTTTGATGAGATGTATGTTGTCTTTCCTCTAGTGGTGTTATGTGAACGTTGACTACATGACACTTCACCATTGTTTGGGCCTAGGGGAAGGCATTGGGAATTAATAAGTAGATGATGGCCAATTTTTATGAAATACAAGATGCTCATTGAATGATAAGAAATTCATGCTCACTTATACAACACAACTCCAGATTTCATTCAAGCCAAGGAATATTTTTAGGTTCTTTTCCTAGATGAAACGGAATACCTTTTTATATTAATTCCTAATTATACAAAAGGTTGCTAGAGTGACAGAAGCTTAAACCCTAGTTTATGTGTTGCTTCGTAAGGGGCTGATTTGGATCCATATGTTTCATGCTACGGTTAGATTTACCTTAATTCTTCTTTCATAGTTGCGGATGCTTGCGAAGGGGTTAATCATAAGTGGGATGCTTGTCCAAGGAAGGGCAGTACCCAAGCACCGGTCCACCCACATATAAAAATTATCAAAGTAACGAACGTGAATCATATGAGCATGATGAAAACTAGCTTGACGATAATTCCCATGTGTCCTCGGGAGCGCTTTCCTTTATATAAGAGTTTGTCCAGGCTTGTCCTTTGCTACAAAAAGGATTGGGCCACCTTTATGCACCTTGTTTACTTTTTTTACTTGTTACCCATTACGAATTACCTTATCACAAAACTATCTGTTACTGATAATTTCAGTGCTTGCAGAGAATACCTTACTGAAAACTGCTTGTTATTTCCTTCTGCTCCTCGTTGGGTTCGACACTCTTACTTATTGAAAGGACTACGATAGATCCCCTACACTTTTGGGTCATCAGATACCACTACTATTGCTGATAAGAATGCTAGGTTGAATACATTGCTTGAAACAGGGATGTACAAAAGCCTCAAAGGGCATCAGACACTATGTGGTGTCCTCAAGAAACAGATTCTGAACCGAAACCCTAGAAAAGAGGGTGTTGGGTTCGAGAGGAAAATGAATGTTGATGGTTCATACTGGAAGCCTGAGCAGTACCCCAAAACCACATGGGTTCCTACAAAGGGACCTTCAGTGGATCCAACTACCTTATCTAGCTTCACTCGTGTTGACCCGATTATCATTGATGAATCCTTTGATGCAAACTGTAAATTGTTTAAGAATCAAAATGGTGGAGTGTTTGCCAGGTATATTGGTACTAACTCCAGGAATGGATCACCTTTGAAGAAGATCTGGGTGCCCAAAAGTTGTCTTGAGAAGTTTCCTGTGAATGTCATCATGACACCACCTGGGAAGAAGACAAACCCCAGACCAAAGGCTTCATATGGTCCAAAGGCTTCATACAGATAGACGACCCACCAGGGTCACCCTAATGCCAATGTTTTGCATGGAAATCATACTCAGACTTATGAATATGAGCGTGTTTCATCAAACTGCAATGTTCATAAGACCAAGAACTTTTCCGCTTATTTTTTATGAGTACTATTCACCTCCGGCAAGGCTATTTGCTAGGGCTCCAAAGTCAAAGTTCTCAGATGCTGCACTTAGACTCATTACTTCTAAGCCACCCCTGAAGATGTGGGTGGTTAAGAAAAATTAACTCTCTTTTGCAGGGAAAGGTCTCCAGCCGGATATCAAAGGCTTCTGATGCTTATGCTGGGGACCTAGAACATCTTGTGGGACGCGAGATAAAATGCCAAAATGGTCTTACTATGTATTTCGTCCAAGGATTTCTTGACAACCATCCTATCTACCCTAACAAGGACCTGAACTTTGATAATATGCTTGTTTGTCAAATGTTTATGCTTCACATTTCCCTTGGTGAAGCCTATCCCCCAAACTGCACTATAGGGCATGACACCAAAGGCTTCTAGGTGGATTATGGACAGTGGATGCACTAACCACATGACTGGTGATCGAAGTCTTCTTATGGATTCAACCCTACGTCTGTCTCACAAAAGTCACATTATATTTGCTGACACTGGTAAAAGCAAGGTATTGGGCCTAGGTAGAGTTGCAATCTCAAAGGATCAGCACATCGATAAAGTGATGCTTGTTGAATCTCTTGGTTTCAACTTACTGTCTGTCTCAATGCTTTGTGATCTAAACATGATTGTGATATTTGGAAAATATCGTTGCCTTGTGCTTATGGAATTCAACAAATCTCTAGTCTTCGAAGGATATCAAAAAGACCACCTGTATATGGTAGATTTCTCGGCAGGACCACAAGTGGCCGTGTGTCTTCTAGCAAAAGCTTCAGAGTGCTGGCTCTGGGATAGAAGGCTAGGGCATGCAGGCATGAGGAACTTACACACTCTCATGAAGAAGAAGCATGTCATAGGCATCGAGGGCGTCAAGTTCAAGAAGGATAATCTATGCGGTGCCTGCGAAGCCAGAAAGATGACTAGGGCCAAGCATCCTTCGAAGACAATCATGACAACGACTCGTCCCTTCGAGCTGCTTCACATGGACTTATTTGGCCCTACTCACTACTCTACCCTTACTACCACTGCATGCCTCTATGGTTTCGTCATTGTTGATGATTACTCAAGATATACATGGGTGCACATAATTCTCTACAAGACTGAAGTGCAGGATGTCTTCACATGATTCGCCAATCGTGCCATGACCAACTATGGCATCAAGATTAAGCACATCAGAAGTGACAACTGCACAGAATTTAAGAACACAAGCCTCAACAATTATCTTGATACATTGGGCATCACACATGAGTTCTCTGCTCCATACACACCTCAGCAGAATGGTATCACGGAGCGCAAGAACAGAACCCTCATTGAGATGGCATGAACGATGCTTGATGAGTACAAGATGATACGTCTCCAAAGTATCTATAATTTTTTATTGTTCCATGCTATTATATTATCTGTTTTGGATGTTTAATGGGCTTTAATATGCTCTTTTATATTATTTTTGGGACTAACCTATTAACCGGAGGCCCAGTGCCAGTTTCTGTTTTTTTGCCTATTTTAGTGTTTCGCAGAAAAGGAATATCAAATGGAATCCAAACAGAACGAAACTTTCGTGAGGATCTTTCTTGGAACAAACGCAATCTAGGAGACTTGGAGTGGAAGTCTGGAAGTCCGCGAGGCGGCCACGAGGCAGGAGGGCGCGCCCAAGGGGGGTAGGCGCGCCCCCACCCTCGTGGGCCCCACAGAGCTCCATCGGCGTACTTGTTTCTCCTATATATATACTCGTATACCCTTAAAACATCCAGGAGAGCCACGAAACCACTTTTCCACCACCGCAACCTTCTGTACCCGTGAGATCCCATCTAGGGCCTTTTTCGGCGATCTGCCGGAGGGGGAATCGGTCACGGAGGGTTTCTACATCAACACCATAGCCTCTCCGATGATGTGTGAGTAGTTTACCGCAGACCTTCGGGTCCATAGTTATTAGCTAGATGGCTTCTTCTCTCTCTTTGGTTCTCAACACAAAGTTCTCCTCGGTGTTCTTGGAGATCTATTCGATGTAATACTTTTTGCGGTGTGTTTTCCGAGAACCGATGAATTGTGGATTTATGATCAAATTTATCTATGAATAATATTTGGTTCTTCTCTGAATTCTTATATGCATGATTTGATATCTTTGCAAGTCTCTTCGAATTATCGGTTTAGTTTGGCCTACTAGATTGATCTTTCTTGCAATGGGAGAAGTGCTTTGCTTCGGGTTCAATCTTGCGGTGTCCTTTCCCAGTGACAGTAGGGGCAGCAAGGCACATATTGTATTGTTGCCATCGAGGATAAAAATATGGGTTTTATATCATATTGCTTGAGTTTATCCCTCTACATCATGTCATCTTGCTTAATGCATTACTATGTTCTTATGAACTTAATACTCTAGATGCATGCTGGATAGCGGTCGATATGTGGAGTAATAGTAGTAGATGCAGAATTGTTTCAGTCTACTTAACACGGACGTGATGCCTATATTCATGATCATTGCCTAGATATTCTCATAACTATGCGCTCTTCTATCAATTGCTCGGCAGTAATTTGTTCACCCACCGTAATACATGCTATCATGAGAGAAGCCACTAGTGAAACCTATGGCCCCCGGGTTTCCTTCTTATTATATTGCATCTCTTTTTATTTACATCGCATCTCGTTTACTATTTTACAATCTTTACTTTGCAATCTATACAGCAAAAATACCAAAAATATTTATCTTATTGTCTTTATCAGATCTCACTTTTGCGAGTGACCATGAAGGGATTGACAACCCCTTTTATCGTGTTGGTTGCAGGTTCTTGATTGTTTGTGCAGGTACTAGGTGACTTGCGTGTTATCTCCTACTGGATTGATACCTTGGTTCTCAAAAACCGAGGGAAATACTTACGCTATTTAGTTGCATGACCCTTTCCTCTTCAAGGGAAAACCAACGCATGCTCAAGAGGTAACACAAGACTCCAAGAAAATTTTGGCCTGAAGCTATTGACACTGCATGGCATGTCATCAACCGTGTTTATCTTCACAAGTTCGTAAATAAGATATCATATGAGCTCCTGACTAGTAAGAAGCCAAACGTCAGCTCTTCCAGAGTATTTGGTGCTAGGTGCTGGATCAAGGATCCGCATCACACTTCAAAATTTGCACCGAAAGCACATGAAGGTTTTATGCTTGGCTACGGAAAGCATTCACACTTCTATAGAGTCTTCAACCTCTTTCACTACAAAGTGGTTGAAACTGTGGATGTGCGGTTCGATGAGACTAATGGCTTGTAAAGAGAGCACCTGCCAAATGTGCTAGATGAAGCTACAACAAGTGAATCTAGCAAGCTTATGGGCACTGGAGAAATCATACCTTCAGAGGAACATGGCGAAGAGGAAATTATCAATTCTACACCTAATCAGCATGAAGACACTGCTCAGCCTGAAACCAATGCTGAAGATGAAGATAGTGATCAGCAAGGGCAAAATCTTCGTCCAGTTCATCCTCGTGTTGCAAATGAAGTACATATTGGGAAGATAATTGACAACATCAATGCACCTGGTCCACTCACTCGTTCAAGAGCAACACAGCCAGCAAATTTCTGTGGGCACTTTGCATTTGTCTCTATATCAGAATGCAAGAAAGTTGATGAAGCCTTCATGGAACCTAAATGGATTCAAGCTATGCAAGAAGAGCTTCAACAGTTCGAGCTGAACAATGTATGGGAGCTAGTTAAGCGTTCAGATCCTCGCAAGCACAATATCATCGACACCAAATGGATCTATCGCAACAAACAAGATGAGCATGGTCAAGTTGTAAGAAACAAGGCTCATCTCATCGCTCAAGGTTACAGACAAGTTGAAGGGATAGACTTCGATGAAACTTCTACTCCTGTGGTTAGGCTTGAAGCCATTCGCATACTGCTAGCCTGTTCCAACCACAAGAACATTCTTCAGTACCAAATGGATGTAAAGAGTGCCTTTCTCAACAGCAAAATCGAAGAAGTGTATGTTGCACAACCTCCTAGTTTTGAAGACCCAAAGCGTCCTGACATGGTATACAAGCTCAACAAGGAACTGTATGGCCTCAAACAAGGCCCTCGCACTTGGTATGACACACTCAAAGACTTCCTGAAGAGCAAAGGCTTCAAACCTGGTTCTCTAGATCCCACTCTCTTCATGAAGACATATGATGGTGAACTATTTGTATGCCAAATCTATGTGGATGACATTATCTTCGGCTGCACTAACAAGAGATACATTGATGAGTTTGGGCATATGATGCAAGAGCAATCTCATATATCCATCATGGGTGAGCTAAAATTCTTCCTTGGTCTTAAAATCCGTCAGCAGAGTAATGGCATCTTCATATCACAAGAAAAATACCTCAAAGATTGCCTGAAGAAGTTTGGAATGCAAGACTGCAAAGGGTACACGACGCAAATGCCAACCAAAGGCCAATTGGGCCCCGGTGACAATGGTAAAGAGTTCGATCAAAAGGTATACCGCTCCATGATTGGTTCCTTACTCTACGTATGTGCTTCTAGGCCTGATATAATGCTTAGCGTTTGCATGTGTGCCTGATTCCAAGCGGCACCAAAGGAATCACATCACTTAGCTGTGAAGCGAATTCTTCGATATTTGGATTACACCCCAACACTAGGATTATGGTATCCAAAGGGCTTAGAGTTTGATCTAGTTGGATTCTTAGATGCCGATTTTGCTGGTGACAAGGTTGATCACAAGTCCACATCAGGCACATGTCACTTTCTTTGATGATCTCTAGTCTGTTGGTCTTCAAAGAAGCAGAACTGTGTATCACTCTCCACTGCTGAATCTGAATACAATGCTACTGGATCTTGCTGCGCTCAGCTTCTATGGATGAAGCAAACTCTCATGGACTACGACATCCACCTGAAGCATGTGCCACTTTATTGTAACAATGAAAGTGCCATCAAGATTGCCAACAATCCATTTCAGCACTCAAAGACAAAGAACATCCAGATCTGTCATCACTTTCTCAGAGATCATGTCATGAAGGAAGAGATTGATATCATTCACGTCAGCACTGAAGAGCATTTGGCAGATATCTTCACATAGCCCTTGGATGAGAAAAGGTTTTGCAAGTTGTGGTGTGAGCTAAATCTCCTGTGATTGGACACACATCCTAACGCTTATGCATGTTGATGACTTAGATGTTCAACACACGAAGTAACGTATATCTTCAATCAATGAAGACATACACTCTAAGTGTGAACACATTAAGGTGGAAATTGACTTCGGAGCGCCACGATAATTGTGCCTCGTGTCTGGGTCTAATACTTCCTATACGGTGGGTAACACCACCACCAAACTTTCTCGAAGATTTTCATTTGGCGTCATAATTGCATTATCTTTGCATTTGGTTTGTCTTCAACATTGATATGACTTCAACGTTTATCTTCGCAAGTGGATGGATATGTGTGTTCTGTCCTCTACAACATTCACTTATAGCTATGTCTTCAAATTTGCATCTTTCTGAACTAAGTGAATGTGATCGGACCCTAACCCCATCTGTGCTTCTTCCTCAAATTCTGTCTATCTAGTCATATGCATTCTGTTGAAACGTGTCGAATGTCTTCACTGTGTCCTTGTTAGCTGAAGATACAGAGACACACATTTAAAACTGATTTTAATGCTATATCTCCTTTGCCTGAATAACGGAGAAGCTGGAACGACCACCCGACAAACCAGGCGTGCGTGGGAACATGGAACAACTTTCATGGAGTTGCATGCATGCCACATGTCCATCAGATGTGAACCGCCAGGGGCACTTGCGTAATTACGCCTGCATCCCTTTACCTTATAAATACACACCCAAGCGCGCTCATTATCTCCTCTTCCTCCTCGCCACCCCGCTCAAACCCTAGCGCCTCCGCTAGCTTGTGTCGACACCGGAGACGAAGCGCTTAGCTGCCGCGACCTCTTCGACGTCGTCCTCACACCGGTCGCGGACCACATCTTCTCCGCCGCTGCCGTAGGTGTCTTCCGCCGCCAAGTTAGGGCGCGGGAGATTGGACTGCTCAGCCTCCCTTCTACCTCGTCTAGCAGTTCGTCTGTGGTAAATAAATCTCACTTTTTTTAGACTTTTTGATCTGTCAAATCCATCCACTTCAACCGATAGTGGTTTCTACACTTCCAAATCTGGATCTGTCTCTTTCTGAATCTCATATCTTGCAAAGTATATTCACTTATGCTTCATAACTAGTTAGATTCCTCGCTTGTACTTATTCATGGATTTGTACAAATCTGGAACCAATTCACTTCAAATAAGTGAATGTCTTCGCACTATGAGGTCAATGTCTTCAAACTGATTTATCTTCAAAATCTTCTAAGAATGCATATGACCTCTTCCCCTTCCCCTCGCATCTCTAATGCTGTCACATGTACATGTCCATGGGAGAATCCCTTGGTTCTCATAGTCTGCATTCATTTGCAGAATTCTTACAGCATCATATTCACTCCCTTGAAGCCAGTTCTTGTCTGACAAGTAGACGGAAGCCTTTCACTGTCTTGAAGCCTATTTGTCTGAATATTATGGCTTCTGAGAAATCTGCAAGGAAGGGTGGCACGCAGCACCGTGGAAATACTGCTCTCGATCTGCCACCGGATCTGTATGAAATGTACAAGACTGATCCTGAGGAGAACTATAATCAACGCAAGACCAGGATCCAATGGATCCGAAGATATTGGGCTAAACAGTGGTTCAATTACAATATCATCACTGCTGAATCTGCAACCCAAGTCAAAGCCTGAAGTTATTGCTCAAGGTTTCTATCCTTGCATGGTCCATGGACCTTAGCCAGAGAATGCCGACCCATCTTCTCTTCTATGGCGTCGTGACGACAATCTCTTCAAGCGCAACTATCAATGCACAAAGGAGTCAGCTGCCAAGATAGGAAGGAGCTCGGACTCCACTTCAACCCTAGTCCGTCTGCTCCAAGGCCGGATGGCACACGGGATACCAATCCCAATGTCATCGGCCCATTCACTAGCTTTGATGGGCGTCTCTCTCACATTGCTGCTCAGAGGGCCACGGTGGATCAATCTGCTTATGAAACAGACTCTGAAGATGCACATGCACCACCGAAGCAGAAGAAGAAAAAGACTAAAGCTTCGAAGCCCTCTGCTGCACCAACAGCTTTGACTGTGAAGCCATTGCCAACTGCACCTCCTGAACCCAGTGTGCAGTCTGAAGACTTGTCTCGTGTCTCTAAGAAGACTAAGAAGCCCAAGAAAATTACTGGGCATGATCTGACTCCTGCTGTCGTTCTGCGCAACGAGGAAGACACCATTGATCTGTCCAGTTATGAAGATCTTGGTGATGAAGCTCTAGAGATGCTGATAAAGAGCAAGCAAGAGGCTGAGATCTTTCAAGATCTACCTCCCTTTGATGTTGATATTTTGAACAACTTCACCGATGAATGGTTTGAGGACCAAATCATCAACATTGATGATCTTCAGCTGCCAGTGGACATCAGCGTCACATTTTACGAAGCCATTGCCAATGAACTGGCCTTGGCTCAGAAAATCGTCTAGATCAAGAACAAGATTGATTATGAGAAGGCACACTTTAGGAAGCACATGGCCAAGCTCAGTGTGGCTAATGTACAAATCTTCAAGAAGATGATGAATGACCTCAAGGCCGAGTTCACCAAGAAGCGTGACGAAGACAAAGGCTCACGCGGACGCATGAAGTACTATGTGCAGAAATGTGTTCAAGCGCACAATGAAGCTGAGAAGAGAAAGGCTTTTGGGCGTCCTAGCATCGACCCCAGGATGGCTGCACTGCATCATGATTCTGCGTCAGGCCCATCTGCACCACCAAACTCCACCGTCGACCCTGCTCCCTCTTCTACTCCAACTGGGAACGAGTAGATCCTCTATGTCTCCAAACATTTTTGGTCCTTACTGACAAAAGGGGGAGAAGCAATGAGGTTGATAGTCTTCAAGCGGGTCCATATGGGTGGTTGCATTATTATTTTTGCTAAGTTCTTACAACTCTTTTTTTAAAACTATCTGGTTCTTGAGTTGTAACACTTAAACTCGATGGTCGTCTGCTACTTTTGCTGCTACTTTGTGATGCGATGATAAATTCCGCATGAAGTTATTCTGCAGACGACCATTTGTGATTATGCATGTCATTATCTTCGTTATTCTTATATGTGCATGATGAATTGTCTTCGTAAGTTGAAGAGGATCTCCACAAAGTAAAACCTGTCATGTGCATTTGCATTGAAAAGCAAACTACTTATATGCACATCTTCAGGGGGAGCCTTTTGCAACTTATGAAGACAATGCCTTTATCCTTACCTCTCACATACTTTTATCCCCGTTGAAAACTTCAACCAGTTTGTCATCAATCACCAAAAAGGGGGAGATTGTAAGTGCATCTAGTGCCAACCCTAGTTCATTTTGGAGTATTGACGACAAACTTGCTTGAGGGTCTAATATGTTTGTGAGAATTGCGGATAACACGGGTAGTAGTCCCTTATTGATTTGGTTTACCTACCAGAGATGACCCCTAAAAATGTGTGAAGACATTAAAGACAATGGTGGTTCCTGAAGACATTCACGATGAAGATTATGACATGTGAGGATATTCACTTGAAGACTATGGAATGCTAAGACATGGTTGTTTCGTAGTTTCCTTTTCTTCTTTGTTGAGTCATAGGAACCATCGTACTGTTAAGTGGGGTCCAAGTGAACAAAGTCAGAGTGACTGAAGTGATGCTCAACCAAAATCCTATGTCTTCGAGCGAAGACAATGAGAGAAAATCTTATCCAGAGCTGGATGAGTCAGCTTTACTTGTAGCCCAGTGATACGTCCATTTTGCATCATGTTTTCTTACTGTTATTTATAATGTTTTTATTAATAATAATGCTTTTTGGAGTAATTCAAATGCCTTTTCTCTCATAATTTGCAAGGTACACACCAAGAGGGAGAATTCCGGTAGCTGGAAATCTGGACCTTAAAAAGCTATGTCAGGCTACCTATTCTGCACAACTCCAAATGAGCTAAAACTTCACGGGGATTTTTTTATGGAATATATAAGAATTATTGGAGCAAATAACTACCAGAGGGGGGCCACCAGGTGGGCACAACCCACCTGGCGTGCCAGGGCCCCCTGGCGCGCCCTGGGGGGTTGTGGCCTGCTCAGCCCACCTCCGGTGCCCTTATTTGGGTATATAAGTCATTTTGACCTAGAAAAAATAATAGGAGGACTTTCAGGACGAAGCACCACTGCCTCGAGGCGGAACTTGGGCAGGAGCACTTTTGCCCTCTAGCGGAGCGATTCCGTCGGGGGAACTTCCCTCCCGAAGGGGGAAATCATCGTCATCATCATCACCCACAACTCTCCCATCTTGGGGAGGGCAATCTCCATCAACATATTCAACAACACCATCTCCTCTCAAACCCTAGTTCATCTCTTGTGTTCAATCTTGTTACCGGAACTATAGATTCGTACTCGTAGGTGACTAGTAGTGTTGATTACATCTTGTAGTTGATTACTATATGGTTTATTTTGTGGAATATTATATGTTCAGATACAATATGCTATTTAATACCCCTCTAATCATGAGCATGTTTATCATTTGTGAGTTGTTACCTTTGTTCTTGAGGTCACGGGAGAAATCATGTTGCAAGTAATCATGTGAATTTGATATGTGTTCGATATTTTGATAGTATGTATGTTGTGATTCCCTTAGTGGTGTCATGTGAACGTCGACTACATGATACTTCACCATATTTGGGCCTAAGGGAATGCATTGTGGAGTAGTAATTAGATGATGGGTTGCGAGAGTGACAGAAGCTTAAACCCCAGTTTATGCGCTATTCCGTAAGGGACCGATTGGATCCAAAAGTTTAATGCTATGGTTAGAATTTATTCTTAATACTTTTCTTGTAGTTGCAGATGCTTGCGGGAGGGTTAATCATAAGTAGGAGGTTTGTTCAAGTAAGAACCGCACCTAAGCACCGGTCCACCCACATATCAAATTATCAAAGTAGCGAACACGAATAAAACCAACATGATGAAAGTGACTAGATGAAATTCCCGTGTACCCTCAAGAACGATTTGCTTATCATAAGAGACTGTTTTGGACTGTCCTTTGCCTCAAAAGTATTCGGCTACCTTGCTGCACTTTTGTTACTACTATCGTTACTTGCGCGTTACAAATTATCTTGCTATCAAACTACTCTGGTACTTACAATTTCAGCACTTGCAGACATTACCTTACTGGAAACTACTTGTCATTTCCTTCTGCTCCTCATTGGGTTCGACACTCTTACTTGTCGAAAAGAGCTAAAATTGATCCCCTCTACTTGTGGGTCATCAAGGATATTTTCGGGCGCCGTTGCCAGGGAGTGAAGCGCCTTTGGTAAGGAAACATTTATATAGTGTGCTGAAATTTATTGTCACTTGTTACTATGGAAAACAATCCTTTGAGGGGTTTGTTCGGGGTATATTCACCTCGTACGGAACCACAATTAGATACCACTGAACCTACTGCACCTACTGAAAATATTGAATATGAAATTCCTTCGGGTATGATAGAATAACTGCTAGCTAATCCTTATGCAGGAGATAGAACCGAACATCCTGATATGCACTTGATATATGTAGAACAAATCTGTGGATTGTTTAAGCTTGCAGGTTTACCCGGAGATAAAGTTATGTAGAAGGTTTTCCCTTTATCTTTGAAGGGAAAAGCATTGGCATGGTATAGGCTATGCGATGATATTGGATCATGGAATTGGAATCGTTTGAAATTGGAGTTCCACCAACAAATTTATCCTATGCATCTAGTTCATTGTGATCGGAATTATATATATAATTTTTGGCCTTGTGAAGGAGAAAGTATTGCTCTAGCTTGGGGGGCTTAAGTCAATGTATATTCATGCCCCAATCATGAGCTCTCAAGAGAAATTATTATTCGGAATTTTTATGCTCGGCTTTCTTGTAATGATCAAACCATGCTTGATACTTCTTGTGCTGGTTCTTTTATGAAGAAGACTATTGAATTCCGGTGGGATCTTTTGGAAAGAATTAAATGCAACTCTGAAGATTGGGAACTCGACAAAGGTAAAGAGTTAGGTATTAAACTTGAGTATGATTGTGTTAAATCTTTATGGATACCGATGCTTTTCAAAAGTTTAGCACTAAATATGGACTTGACTCTAAGATAGTAGCCTCCTTTTGTGAATCATTTGCTACTCATGTTGAACTCCCTAAAGAGAAGTGGTTTAAATATCACCCACCTATTAAAGAAGAAATAAAAGAACCGGTACCAATTAAAGAAGAAGCTATACTTTATAATGTTGATCCAGTTGTTCCTTCTGCTTATATTGAGAAACCAGCTTTCCCTGTTAGGATAAAGGAACATGCTAAAGTTTCAACTGTGGTTAACAAAAGCTATATTAGAACACCTAAACCTGATGAACAAATTAAATTTAAACCTAGTATTTCTATGGTTAAAGATCTCTTGGAAGAAGATATGGATGGGCATGTTATTTACTTCTGCGAAGAAGCTGCTAGAATTGCCAAACCTGATAAGAAAGATAAACATAGACCCGTTGTTGGCATGCCTGTTATCTCAGTTAAAGTAGGAGATCACTGTTATCATGGTTTATGTGACATGGGTGCTATTGTAAGTGCTATTCCTTACACCTTATATCAAGAAATTATGAAAGACATAGCACCTGCAGAGTTAGAAGACATAGATGTTACTATTAAACTGGCTAACAGAGACACCATATCACCATTTAGGATTGTTAGAGATGTTGAAGTATTGTGTGGGAAAATAAAATACCCTACTGACTTTCTTGTTCTTGGTTCCCCACAATATGACTTTTGTCCCATTATTTTTGGTAGACCTTTCTTGAATAGAGTTAATGCTAAGATAGACTGTAAGAAACAAACTGTTGGTGTTAGCTTTGGTGATGAGTCTCATGAGTTTAATTTTTCCAGTTTAGTAGAAATCTTCATGAAAAAGAATTGCCTAGGAAGGATGAATTAATTGGTGTTGCTTCTATTGCTATACCACCTACTGATCCTTTAGAACAATATTTGCTAGACCATGAGAATGATTTTCATATGCATGAAAGAAATGAAATAGATAAAAATTTCTTTGAACAACGTCCTTTACTTAAACACAATTTGCCTATTGAAACTCTAGGAGGTCCTCCTCCACCTAAAGGTGATCCTCTGTTTGAATTAAAACAATTGCCAGACACTTTGAAATATGCTTATCTTGATGAAAAGAAGATATATCATGTTATTATTAGTGCTACCTTTCAGAACATGATGAAGAAAGATTATTGAAAGTTCCAAGGAAGCACCGAGCTGCTATTGGATATACTCTTGATGATTTTAAGGGCATTAGTCCCAGTCTATGTCAGCACAAAATTAATATGGAACCTGATGCTAAACCCGTTGTTGATCACCAACATCGGTTAAATCCGAAGATGAAAGAAGTGGTAAGAACGGAAATATTGAAACTTCTGGAAGCAGGTATAATCTATCCTATAGCTGATAGTAGATGGGTAATTCATGTTCATTGTGTTCCTAAGAATGGAGGTATAACTGTTGTTCCTAATGATAAGAATGAACTTATTCCACAAAGAATTGTCACAGGCTATAGAATGGTAATTGATTTTAGAAAATTAAACAAAGCAACTAGAAAAGATCATTACCCTTTACCTTTTATTGATCAAATGCTTGAAAGATTATCTAAGCACACACACTTTTGCTTCATTGATGGATATTCTGGCTTTTCGCAAATACCTGTTTCTCAACCTAATGAAGAAAAGACCACTTTTACTTGTCCATTTGGAACCTATGCTTATAGACGTATGCCTTTTGGTTTATGTAATGCACCTGCTACCTTTCAAAGATGTATGACTGCTATATTCTCTGACTTTTTTGAAAAGATTGTTGAGGTTTTCATGGATGACTTTTCTGTTTATGGGAAGTCTTTTGATGATTGTTTAAGCAATCTTGATAGAGTTTTGCAGAGATGCGAACAAACAAATCTTGTCTTGAATTGAGAGAAGTGCCACTTTATGGTTAGTGAAGGCATTGTCTTGGGTCATAAAATTTTTGAAAGAGGTATTGACTTAGACAAAGCTAAGGTTGATGCAATTGAGAAAAATGCCATGTCCTAAAGATATAAAAGGTATTCGTAATTTCTTAGGTCATGTTGGTTTATATAGGAGATTTATCAAAGACTTTTCAAAAATTTATAGGCCTCTTACTAGTCTCATGCAAAAGGACATTCCTTTTGTTTTTTATTATGATTGTTTAGAAGCCTTTGAAACACTTAAGAAAGCCTTAATTTCTGCACCTATTGTTGAACCACCTGATTGGAACTTGCCTTTTGAAATTATGTGTGATGCTAGTGACTTGCCCGCTCCAATAGTACAAGGGGTCGGCGCTGGCGTATCGGGTGTGGGACCTATCACACCCCAATTCCCTTAGAACGTCCCTCCAAATATTACCCGGTTGCATCCACCGGCTCATCAGCAGTTACCAGTTCAACATCAGCAGTTACGAATTCAACATCAGCCTCGTGTATTCAGACACCGGCTGGCCATTATTCAAACCCGGTTGATAATATGCTGGCAGGAACTCACTATCTCGCCGCAATCCCGATTGATGGAAACAGTCTGATAGAGATCGAGGCAAGGAATGCCATCGAGATGCTGAAGACAACCGACGCGCAACAAGCAAATTACTCCATAGCCAACACTGGCTTCATTCTACTCCTCATCAAAGTTGCAGTAGAAGTCGGCATGGCGAGTCTCCTGCGGTTTCAGGCAACACGTGGCGCCATAGGGCACAACAACCGCAGCAGAACCAGCCAGCAGTTTCTGATGCCCAGGCTATAGTTGACAATGCATGGGCTTTTCGGATGGCGGGCAATACATGAGCACCCTATGTCCCGCCAGTAGCACAACCCCCACCCGCCGCAGCCCAACATGCTTAGCAGAGTACCGGAGTTCTAGGACAAACTATCAGAACTCCCTATTTGGGCCCGCTCTGTGGAACAAGCATATGCCGCCGGATTTCAAGGGTCCCCACAAGGTATCTAACTATACTGCCGATCTAGAACCCGCTGAGTGGATCAAGATCTAGAACCCGTTGTGTGTGATCGATATCTGACCATGATGCTCGAGTGACCAACATGTACATGGTTGAAAAGCTTGCCAGCAAATTCAATCAATAACTGGCAGGAGTTGAAGGAGTGTGTCATCAAGAATTTCCAGGGAACTTGCAAGCGTCCTACAACGATTGTTGACTTAGAGCAGTACATCGAGAGGGATGATGAGTCAGCCCATCATTGGGTGCGACGGCTTGCAGAGATTATCCATTCTTTTGACAACATTACCGCTCAAACAACCGTTCTCGTGTTAGAAAGAAACTGCTGATTCCAGCCTTTAGTTCAAAAATTCGGATGTTTGAAGAGAAAGGTCAGGGAGATGAGTGATCTCATGCATGACCTCACCAGGTATGCTGAGTTAGATAACACAAAAGATCCAACCTCAAATGATGAGAAATCTGGTAAAGGCAAGAAAAATGGTGGCAACAACAATTTCAGGAAGCCGTTTTCTGGTAATCGACCTCGTAGTTACGAGGAAGCTCTCAAAGGCCCATGTCCAAAACATAGTGTGGATGGTAAGCCGGTCAACCACTCATTGGAAAACTGCTTTATCATGCAGGAATTCAAGAACAGAGCTTTTCAGAGTCACAACAATGGTGGTGGTAGTGGTGGATACCCAGGAAATCCTGGAGTCGGCGGCCCTGGGGACGACTTTCAAGGGATTGGCTTCCAAAGTAATAACTTCCTCGATGCCGGTTCCAGGGCACAAGTGGTCAAGGATTCGGTTTTCGGGGGGGCTAGCAATGGTGGAGGCAATAATAAACGAACCGCCTAGGGAAATCAGAACTAGGGGGTCCCTCCGGGTTTCAGAGCATTGTTCTCGGTGTGTACGATCATTGCTGATACCAGGGGCTCCCATGTAGGAGGCCTTGCATTTTCGATCATTGTTGATGTTTGTGATAGCCTTCTTAAGGCAGACTTGTTTAACTTGTGTTTTTACTCAGATATTGTTGATTCCGCTGACTCATATGTGTTCGAGCTGATGTATTCGAGACCTCAAGCCCCCTGACTTGTAATATAAAGCTTGTATTATTTTAACTTGTGTCTAGAGTTGTGTTGTGATATCCTCCCGTGAGTCCCTAATCTTGATCATACACATTTGTGTGTATGATTAGTGTAGATTGAATCAGAGGCGTCACAAGTTGGTATCAGAGCCGACTGCTTGTAGGTACCCCCCTTTCCAACTCCTTGGCCGAGGTTGAGTCTAGCCCTTGGAAAACTTTTAATAACATTGTTTTGTGGCTTATGGGCCCACATCACAATTGGGTGGTATTAGGATCTTTTATTCCTCGTCTTTACTATGGGACTCTGAACTCTCTTTTGTTCGGGTTAAATGATTTTGCCAACTCTTATTCTAGGATCTCGTATCCACTTCCCCCTGGTGGGCCCCTCATTCTAGATGGTCGCTTGATTCACCAAAAGTCTCTGAAGAAACTTTTGATGTTTTCCCGAGACCCTTGTGCCCACCGCCTTTGCAATTCCCTACCACCGATAAAATCCCAATGGATGACCCCATGCACTTGTCGTTTGTACAATCATTCCCCATTGCTCTTGTTGGGAAACGTAGCATGGAAAAAAAATTATACGCTCACACAAAGATCTATCCATGGAGATGCATAGAAATGAGTGGGAGAGTGTGTCTACGTACCCTCATAGACCGAAAGAGGTAGAGTTTCACAATGCGATTGGTGTAGTCGAACTTTCTTCGCGGTCCACCGATTGAGTACCGAACGTACGACACCTCTGAGTTCTGCACACGTTCAGCTCGGTGACGTCCCTCGCCTTCTTGATCTAGCAAGATGTCGAGGTAGTAGATGAGTTCCGTCAGCACAACGGCGTGGTGACGATGATGGTGAAGTGATCCTCGCAGGGCGTCACCTAAGCACTACGAAAATATGACCGAGTGTGTAAACGGTGGAGGGGGCGCCGTACACGGCTAGGCAATTGTCTGAGGTGTGCTAGGCCCCCCACATATATATAGGTGGGAGGGAGAGGGGAGGCAGCCAGGGTGCGCCCCAAGTAAGATCTGAATCCTACTTGGGGTTTCCCCAAGTGGCGCCCCCCTTCCATAAAACACCAGAGAGAAAAGGGAAGGGGAAGAGAGAAGGAGGGGGTGAACCCCCTCTTTTCCTTCTCCCAATCGGCACAATAGAACCGAGTGGACTAGCGAAGGATATTTGTGTGGATGACACTCATCATGTAACCGTTACAACCTAGAGTAATACACAATAGCTCCAATTCATCAATTCAATGTAGGCATGTATTCCGTATATAGTCATACGTGATTATAATAAGAACTCGCATGGCATATTTTGTCCTACCTTCTGTGCAACGGGGTCCATAAGGAAATCTAAGGGATATTAAGGCCTCCTTTTAATAGAGAACTGAAACAAAGTATTAACACATAGTGAATAATGAACTCCTCGAATTACAGTCATCCCCGGAGAGTATCCCGATTGTTGTCACCTTGAGGTCTATGGCTGAGAACAACACCAAGTGCGTATAACTAGTAGTAAGATCAAGAACTCAAATATATTCATGAAAACATAGAGGGTTCAGATCTGAAATCATGGCACTCGGGCTCTAGTGACAAGCATTAAGCATAGCAAAGTCATAGCAACATCAATCTCAGAACGTAGTGGATACTAGGGATCAAGCCCTAACAAATTAACTTGATTACATGACAAATCTCATACAACTCCATTACTGTCCATCAAGCCTACGAAGGAATTACTCACTCATGATGGTCAGCATCGTGGAATTGTTGATGAAGAAGGGTTGATGATGATGATGGCGGCGACGAATCCCCCTCTTCGGAGCCCCGAACAGACTCCAATTCATTCCTCCTGATGAAGAATGCTACCTCTTGAGCACTGCGTTGGATTTCCCCGAAGAGGAGAGGATGATGCAGCAAAGTAGCGTAAGTATTTGCCTCAGTTTTTGAGAACCAAGGTATCAATCTAGTAGGAGGCTACGCGCGAGTCCCTCGTACCTACACAAAAACAATAGCTCAATGCAACCAACTTGCTTAGAGGTTGTCAATCCCTTCACGGTCACTTACGAAAGTGGGATCTGATAGAGATGATAAATAATATTTTTGGTATTTTTGGTATAGAGATGCAAAGTAAAAAGTAAAAGCAAAGTAAAAGCAAAGCAATAATAAAGTGATGGAGATTGATATGATGAGAAAGAGACCTGGGGGCCATAGGTTTCACTAGTGGCTTCTCTCAAGAGCATAAGTATTCTATGGTGGGTGAACAAATTACTGTTGAGAAATTGATAGAATTGAGCATAGTTATGAGAATATCTAGGTATGATCATGTATATAGGCATCACGTCCGAGACAAGTAGACCGACTCCTGCCTGCATCTACTACTATTACTCCACTCATCGACCTCTATCCAGCATGCATCTAGAGTATTAAGTTAAAAATGGAGTAACGCCTTAAGCAAGATGACATGATGTAGAGGGATAGTTTCATGCAATATGATAAAAAAACCATCTTGTTATCCTCGATGGCAACGATACAATATGTGCCTTGCTGCCCCTTCTGTCACTGGGAAAGGAAACCGCAAGATCAAACCCAAAGCTAAGCACTTCTCCCATGGCAAGAACAACCAATCTAGTAGTCCAAACCAAACTGATAATTCGAAGAGACTTGCAAAGATAACCAATCATACATAAAAGAATTCAGAGAAGATTCAAATATTATTCATAGATAGACTGGATCATAAACCCACAATTCATCGGTCTCAACAAACACACCGCAAAAAGAAGATTACATCGAATAGATCTCCACAAGAGAGGGGGGAAACATTGTATTGAGATCGCTACTAACTATGGACCCGTAGGTCTGAAATAAACTACTCACACTTCATCAAAGGGGCTTGGATGATGATGTAGAAGCCCTCCGTGATCGATGCCCCCTCCGGCGGAGCTCCGGAACAGGCCCCAAGATGGGATCTCATGGATACAGAAAGTTGTGGCGGTGGAATTAGGTTTTTGGCTCCGTCCCCGATCGTTGGGGGTACGTGGATATATATGGGAGGAAGTAGTACATCGGTGGAGCTTCGAGGAGCCCATGAGGCAGGGGGCGCGCCCTAGGGGGCGCCCTCCACCCTCGTGACCGCCTCGTGGCTTTCTTGACGGAGGGTCCAAGTCTCTTGGATCTTATCTGATGAGAAAATCATGTTTCCGAAGGTTTCATTCTGTTTGGACTCCGTTTGATATTCTGTTTCTCCGAAACACTGAAATAGGCAAAAAAAACAGCAATTCTGGGCTGGGCCTCCAGTTAATAGGTTAGTCCCAAAAATAATATAAAAGTGGAAAATAAAGCCCAATATAGTCCAAAACAGTAGATAATATAGCATGGAGCAATCAAAAATTATAGATACGTTGGAGACGTGTCAAAGAACAAGAGGTGGTGGCGGCTCCATATCATAAAACACGATGAAACTTTCTCTCTGATTTTTTTCTCCGCCATACGGAACTTATAGGACCGGAGGTAGGGAAAACAGCGCCCCCACTTTCCCCAACAATTCTAGTGACCTTTCTGACGACCTAAGCACCGGTTGAGCCTCAGATCTAATCTCGTTCGCTAGATCTAGATCCTACATGTTAGATTAGATGACTTAAACGAGCCAGTACGTTTAAATCTCAGACGCCCAGATCACTTTACATCCGACATCCACGTTATGTTCCAGTGTTGAAATTGTATCAGCCAATCAGAGAGCGCCGCACGTCCTAGTTTAAAATGAAATCAAATTCGTTTAATCCAGAAAGTGGCAGATTTGTAGAAAATTCCCCTAAAACTTCAAAACATCATAACTTTCTGTGTGCAAGTCCAAAATAGATAAATCTTTTTGCAAAACAATCCATGTAGAATAACCTTTTTTCACAACTATAAAAACAAAAAATGAATATTTAAATTTCAAATTCAAACAGAACCAATTCAAATTGAATTAGGGCGCAACTTGAAATTTATAAATTCGAATTAAGCTTGTGGCCTTGTCCTGCATCCAGGACGCACATGCATTCGTCAAATGTGTGTCTGTGAAAGTCGACGCAGCCGAAGCATCTCCTGCATGCGAGGATACTTCTAAAAGGAGGAATAGCGAAAGCAGCGAGCATTGGCCACAACAAGCAACATCGTCGGGGGAGGGGTTGAGAAGAGGGAGGGGCAATGAGGCAGTGCGTGGCAATCCCTACCGTCCGCGGGGTGGAGGCAGTCGGTTGGGACGGTGCAAGTGGGTGCTTGGAGGATCGGGCACTTATTTGTACATGGGGAGAAGAAATCATGGTATAGATGATCATATAGCTGCCCATTCATCATCCAACTACTCAGATTTTTTACTGGCCCCAATTTCTCTGGAGGTACCTAACATAAATAGGGACGTGGTGTTTCTAAGCTCGTGCTCAAACGATCTCGGGTGAACAGTAAAATCCAAAAGAAATCATAAACTACTGATTACTTTTGTGACAAATATTGAGTAATGTTTTGAGCGCTCACAAAATTTCATCTTGACTAGTATTCTGGAAGTCATTGCGAGAAAAAGATGCTTCAAAAATGCTATTTTATAAACTATTTTTGGGTGCCAGTGTTATTTTTTGTCATGATTTTGACGAATGTTATTAAATGATGAAATTTTACAAGCACTGAAAACATTTGTCAAAGTTCACCCCAAAAAAGATTCAGATTTCTTTGAACGAAATTTGTAACTTCCAAAGGTTCTGACTTTTACGTTAGATCTGAACGATGTCAAAGCAGTCAGATATCGATCGCAAGTGGATTCCATCGTCAGGTAACACAGCTCCTCATCCGCAAAAATAATGGGCTCCGTAGGAATCAAACCGAGGTCAATTCTTGCCAGACCACGAGGTCCATTACCACCACGCCAACACTTCATTGATCTCTTTTCTAAACCATGTGTTTTATTTGAACTTTCATCTATACTATATGCGAGTGAAAAAGGAAATTGTTCTGGCCGTTTCCCTCCTTTTCTATTCAATTTCTCATTTTTCTTTTCTGCCCTTTTTTCAACCACAAATTTCTCATTACGCGCATATGTTTCCTTTTTTTCTATTTCTGTTCAATATCTCAAAAAAGTATACAAGATATGTTTCATTTTTCCTATTTCTGTTCAATTTCTCAAAAAACAAGATGGGGTTCGAACCTTCTACCTACAGCTAAGTTCACAACTCCATAACAACCTAGGCTATCTCGGGTTTTTTATCAAATTTTGTTTAGTGGTCAATTAAGAGTTAAATTATCTCTCTATGAATTGTAGCTTGGGTCAATTAAGAGTTAAATTCTGTTTCAAAAGATAAATCAGAGAGATAGTAGATGCAGCTTGTGTCAAGTAGATGTCCTTGTAAGTGCATCTAGTGCCCCATAGTGATTTTGGTGTATTGAAGACTTATAGGTTAAGGGACTAATGCGTTTGTGAGTGTACACGGGTCTATAAGTCTACGAGGAGTTTGATATTTACAGAGAAAGTCGACCCCTAAAATGGATGACTTCAACTGAAGACTTTGGATCTCTGAAGACATTCTGAAGACTTTGAAAGTGAAGAAATTGGTGTGACCGTGAAGACTTGATATTCATGCGAGGAACATGAAGCGTGAAGACTTTTGTTTTCATAATTTTATTTTCTCTTTCCTGAGTCATAGGAAACACCGTACTGTTAAAGGGGGTCGAGGTAAAACTAAGGAAAAGGTTTCCAGGTGATGCTCAACTCAAAATCCTACACCTACCAATACCTTTGAGTGAAGCCATTGGAAATCTCATACAGTTCAGTCAATTTCTTTAGTAGCAGAGACGAAGTTCTTCTGGTCTCTCAGGAATTTGATCTGACCAAGGAGTTAGGAATTCGCCAGTGCGGATTGCCTACAAGTGAGGAACATGATAGCCCTGAGGAATTCGAACCTCAAATTTCCGACTGTTGTTGTGCTATGCGCCAGCTGTCCCAAAATATCTTATCCACCTAAGGGTTATATCATTGAGGGGCATTTATGTCTTATCATGTCGGGCTGCTCCCTAGGATATAAATAGCCGCCCCTACAACCACTATCTGGTTGGCTGCTCCGCGAGAAACTAACACTTGCCATTGAGAGCATCCCATCCTCCGAGGACTTTGAGCGAAAATCATCAAGTGAGGAAAAACCCAAAACCCCAAACCAAACACCTATAAACCCAAAGTGATTGAGGATCACTGAAGAGATTGTTCCTGTGTGGAACCGACGCTTGTCACCTTTGAGGACTATGCATCCTCCGGACGATTAGGCGTCATGGTCTAGAGCATCCAAGAGGAAATTGTGGATCACCGAGTGACCAAGTTTGTGAATGTTTGGAAGTCACCTGAAGACTTACCATGAGTGATTGGACGAGGTCTGTGTGACCTTACTTCAAGGAGAATACAGTGAGGACTGTGTGTCCGGGACTGTGTGTCCTCATGTTTAAATACCTAGCCGCTCTAACCAGACGTACAACTGTCACAGCAGTTGGAACTGGTCTACCAAATCATTGTCTTCACCAAGCTAACTAGTTCTATTTCATCAACACTTTCATTTTTTTCATTACTGTGTTGTGTACCTGTTCATATATGTTTGAAGACTTTGACTGAAGATGTTCTCAATTTCCTCAGTTCAATTTCTTCAGTATGTTTGTCTTCATTCTATTTTATCATATCCTTACGCTTTCTGTACTCTGTGTTGTGTTTCCAATTCATCATGATGTCCATGCTTATGTTATGTCATGCCTGCATCTGAGTACTTATTCCGCTGTAAGAATTTCTTCGCTTAGGAATTTCCTCACCCTGAAATTCCTCAGTGAAGAATTTATAAAAATCACCTATTCACCCCCTCTAGTCGACTTAATGCACTTTCAATTGGTATCAGAGCTAGGTACTCCCTTGTTCTGTGTGATTTTGGTTTAACCACCTGGAGTTGTAGTTATGTCGACCGCGGGAATGAAGACAGTGACATGCCCCATCTTTGACGGTCATGATTGTCCCAAGTGGAAGTCCATGATGAAGAAGCACCTCACGGTGATGAACAATGAACTTTGGACCGTCACTGCGATTGGTCTTACTGACCTATGCAAGATGGCGGAGGATGATGATATTCGCAAGTACACTCTACTTAACCTCACGGCAAAAGACGTCATCTGCTCCGGCTTGTTGCAAAATCAGTTTAGGAATGTTATGCATCTTTGACATGCGAAGCTCATCTGGGACTGTCTATCTAAGGTCTATGAAGGTCATCGAACTCATCATGATCCCTGGTTTGGGGAATTCATGGAATCGCGAAAGGATATGACCTTCAATCCAGAATCATCATCCTCTTCGCCATGTCTTATGGCAAAAGGTGCCAAGGTAACTGAATGCTATCTATCTGAGTCTAGTGATGATGAATCTGGTGATGAATTTGGACCCAGCTATACCAAACTTGCTTCCCTTGCCACTACACAACAAAGAGTTTTGGAAAAAGTTCAAAACATGCTGGATGAGAGCGATGATATGTTGGGTGAAGAAATGAATCAGTCGAAAGCTTTGGTTGAAAGTCTTGACAGACTTCAGACTAAGTTTGATAATCTTCAGAGTCATCATAACACTCTCGTATATATATGAACACTTCAGATTATGTATTTCTTCAAAGAAAGCAAGATCTTGAGCAGTTAAGAGTGAGTTATGAAGATCTTTAGAAGGAGCATGATTCATTACTTACTCAACAAATCAGCGCTGCTCAGGAAGAATTTAATCCTCCATGTTTGAAGTGCATTGAACGTGAATCTGCTAATTCTTCACTTGAAAGTTCAAATGTTTCTATTGCTACAAATTCTTCATCTAACTATGATGTCACTAATTCCTCATCTAAGGATGCTTCTAGTATCACTGACCATGCAGGGCTAAAGGAATTGTATGTGATAGGCATCTACAAAAGCCTCAAAGGGCATCAGGCTCTTTGTGATGTGCTTAAGAAGCAGATCCTCAACAAGAACCCTAGGAAAGAGGGTATTGCCTTTGAGAGGAAACTTAATGCTGATGGCACCTACTAGAAACCTGAGCAGTATCCAAAAACCTCATGGGTTGCTGCAAAGGGACCTTCAGTGGATCCATCTACTTTATCTGGCTTTACATGTGAATCTTCATATTCTTCTAATGAGTCATTTGACTCCAATTATAATCTATTCAAAAATCAGAATGGTGAAGTATTTGCTAGATATGTTGGCACTAACTGCAGGAACGGTCCACCTATGAAGAAAAATTGGGTTCCCAAAAGGTGCCTTGAAAGTCTTCAGGTGAATGTCATCATGACACCACCTGTGAAGAATAGGAATCCCAGATCAAATTCTTCATATGGACCAAAGTCTTCACATGAATCAAAGTCCTAATATGAACATCATCATGCTAACATCTCTGTTTCGCAGGGAAAGGCTAAGGGTTATGGATATGTGCATTATTCTTCAAATCATTATGTTCATAAATTCTCGAAGAATTTCTCTGCTTACTCATATGCTTACCCTAACCCCTCTTATGTGAAACGAAGTGGATTGGCGTCTATGCCACCTTTCTCTTATGGAGCTCGTAGAATAATGAACTCTTTGTCGCCCCTTCAGATGTGGGTGGTGAATAAAAAGAACTAATCTCTTATGCAGGGTCAGGTCTCTAGACGAACCTAAAGGTATGAATAATTTGCTGGAGACCTGAATATGCTTGAAAGGATGCAAGCTAATCGTGAAGGAATGAATTTTCATTTATCACGTCCTCACATTACTTTACCTATTCTATCGCTTGACGGAACTGATCTGGTGAATTTTATGACATATTCTTCACTAATGAAGTATATGAGTTCGTAAGCTGCACTAATTCATTTGCAGGATGATCAACCCAAAGCCACTGAGTGGGTCCTCGATAGTGGATGTACGAATCACATGGCTGGTGACAGGAGCTTATTGATGGACTCTGCTTTATCTCCATCACATCTGAAGCATATCACATATGCTGACAAAGGCAAAAGCAAGGTATTGGGCCTAGGTAAGGTTGCAATCTCAAAGGATCGACACATGGACAAAGTCATGCTTGTCGAGTCCTTAGGGTTCAACCTCATGTTTGTCTCAATGCTTTGTGATCTTGATATGGTTGTTGTCTTTGGCAAGTATCGTTCTGTTGTGATCATGGAAGCTGACAATTCTAAAGTCTTTGAAGGCTTTAGGAGAGGAGATTTGTACATTGTTGATTTCTCTACAGGACCACAACCTGCTACATGTCTACTTGCAAAAGCTTCAGAAGGCTGGCTATGACATCGACGACTTGGTCATGCTGGCATGAGGAACTTG
The DNA here is from genome assembly GCF_003073215.2 of Triticum urartu. Taxonomy (NCBI): domain Eukaryota; kingdom Viridiplantae; phylum Streptophyta; class Magnoliopsida; order Poales; family Poaceae; genus Triticum; species Triticum urartu. The sequence goes on along the minus strand of NC_053023.1, from coordinate 567,602,131 downwards.
CACACGCTCGTGAAGAAGAAGCACTTGTTTGCATAGTTTCCTTTCTGCTGACACTTGTTGCAAGTCACCTCTGAGAGCGGACGATGATAAGGAGCACTTGACCTTGGAGCTTGAGACTGAGCTTTGTTCTTATAGCCTGCGTTGGGAGGGTGGGAAGATCCATTGGCACCTTTGCTCTTCTACTGGTAGGGCTGGCGAAATGGAGGAGGAGGCGGAAGCCAGAACTTCTGTTGCTTAGCTGCCACTTGTGATGACGAAGAAGACTGAACGGCATCCCTGACTCTCTTCTTAGAAGCCTCACACTTGAGTTGAGCAGCTTCTTGCTTGAGTGCCATGTTATAGAATTGATCGAACTTAGTCGGCTCAAGAAGCACGAGAGCTAACTGCAGATCTTCTCTGAGGCCACCTCTAAATTGATAGGTCATACTCTTTTCATCAGGAACGTCTTGTTTAGCGAAGCGAGCAAGATTCTGAAACTGGATATTGTATTGATACACGGACATGTTGCCTTGCTTGAGATTGCGGAACTCCTCACGCTTGCTCTTAGCAACACTTGGTGGAATATGATGAGCTTTGAAGTCTTGGCGGAAATCATCCAGGTAATCACACAACCTCCTCTGGAATCTCTGTATTGTTGATACCACTCAGCAGCTTGGTCCTTGAGTTCAAACGAAGAAAACTTGACAAAGTCCTCAAGGCTGACATTGCTACATTCAAAATGCTTGCAGATGCCCATGAGCCAATCATCGGCGTTTATGGCCTCGACACAGTTGCCGAAAGACTTCGGCTGGTTTGCGAGGAACTGGTTGAGGGTAGCAAACTGAGGCTGATTGTTGAAATTCCCTTGGCCTTGATTTCCTTGGTTGCCTTGACCTTGGTTGCGCTCTTGCAAGAGTTGCAAAAGCATCTGAGTGTTGGTGTTGGTGGCTACCATGACAACTTGCCATGCCTCCGGAGGTGGAGGTGGTGGCAGAGGGTTCGACTAATCCCCATCATTGCGGTCCGGATTCAGACGTGTTGGAGGAGCCATCCTGAAGAGGGTGACATCCGTTAGAATCTTGATAGACAAGCTGAATCAATGGATAGAAATTGCAACATATAGTCTTCACAATAAACAATCGAGAAATAGAAAACGGAGGGGAAAATCCAGCTAGACCCATCCATCCCCGTAGCCCACTTGGGCCTCCTACAGCCCAGCAGCCGAGGCCAAGGCCCAACCGCTCCTAACCCTAACCCTCACCTGGTTGATCCCCTCCTTGTTCGGTCATTCCCACACGCGCCGCTCCTCCCTCCTCTCGCTCTCTCCTTCCTGCAATGCCCCCATCTCCCTCGCAGCGCCCCAACCGCTCGATCCACTGTCTCTCCTGCCCGATTCCCTCGACCCTCTCCCTCTCGTTCTCCTAGCGCCGCCGCACGCATCGCATAGGGAGAGGAGCTCCCCACGCCAGCACCTCCCACTCCGCCGCCTTGCTCCCTTTCTCCGTCCCTCCAGTGCCGACGTCGCCCCGCCACCACTCGACTCCTTCGCTGGAGGCTGCCGACGGGGCCCTGCCAGACACTGCGTCGCCGGAGCCCCGTGCCAAGACCTCCTGTGGGAGTCCTGGATTAGGGGGGTCTCCGGACAGCCGGACTATCTCCATTGGCCGGACTGTTAGACTATGAAGATACAGGATTGAAGACTTCGTCTCGTGTCCGGATGGAACTCTACTTGGCATAGAAGCCAAGCTAGGCAATATGGATATGTGTATCTCCTCCTTTGTAACCGACCTTGTGTAACCCTAACCCCTCCGATGTCTATTTAAACCGGAGGATTTTAGTCCGTAGGACAACATATACAATCATACCATAGGCTAGCTTCTAGGGTTTAGCCTCTCTGATCTCATGGTAGATCTACTCTTGTACTACCGATATCATCAATATTAATCAAGCAGGACGTAGGGTTTTACCTCCATCAAGAGGGCCCAAACCTGGGTAAAACATTGTGTCCCCTACCTCCTGTTACCATTCGCCTTAGACGCACAGTTCGGGACCCCCTACCCGAGATCCGCTGGTTTTGACACCGACATTGGTGCTTTCATTGAGAGTTCCTCTGTGTCGTCGCCATTAGGCTTGATGGCTCCTACTATCATCGATAGCAATGCAGTCCAGGGTGAGACTTTTCTCCCCGGACAAATCTTCATATTCGGCGGCTTTGCACTGCGGTCCAATTCGCTTGGCCATCTAGAGCAGATTGAAAGTTACGCCCCTGGCCACCAGGTCAGGTTTGGAAGCTTAAACTGCACGGCTGATATCCGTGGAGACCTGATCTTCGACGAATTCGAGCCTCTGCCTTGTGCGTCACACGGTCACGATGAGTACGATTTAGCTCTACCATCGGACAGTGTTCAGGAGATCGCACAGGCAGCCGCTCTGACCCTCAATTCGGAGCCAGTTGCGCCATCCATGGACGGGTGGATGGACCCCGCCACGGAGGCCTTACCCTCAGCGGTGATCGAGCCAAACATCGACCTTAGCTTGCACGAGAGCCGTGTTGATAAAGTGTCAGATCCCTCTCCGGCCACGGACTCCAAACTGCCTGTGCCCGTTCCTATCGAATCCGATTGGGCGCCGATCATGGAGTTTACCTCCGCGGATATTTTTCAGCACTCGCCCTTTGGCGACATACTGAACTCATTAAGGTCTCTCTCCTTGTTAGGAGGATCCTGTCCGAACTATGTCCGGCAGGACTAGGATGCGGACGACGAAGAAATTAGCGGCCAACCCACTACCCACTTAGTAGCCACTGTCGATGACTTAACCAACATGCTCCACTTCGACTCCGAAGACATCGACAGTGTGGACGACGATGCGGGAGACGAAGAGGAACCACTGCCCACAGGGCACTGGACAGCCACCTCATCATATGATATATACATGGTGCATACACTAAAAGAAGGCAATGGCGACGAGATAGCGGAGGATGACCCCTCCAAGAAGCAACCCAAGCGCCGACGTCAACGGCGCCGCTCTAAGTCCCGCCAAAGCAAAAGTGGGTATACCGGCACAGGAGATAATAACACTCCGGATAGTGCCGAAGACAACAACAATCCCCTCCAACAAGATTTAGAGCAGGAGGATGGAAGAGCCAGCCCTCCTGAGAGAGCGGCAGATGGAGAGGCGGAGGATGATAATTACATGCCCCCCTCCGAAGACGAGGCAAGCCTCGGCGACAACGAATTCGCCGTGCCAGAGGATCCTGTCGAACAAGAGCGCTTCAAACATCGGCTTATAGCCACGGCAAATAGCCTTAAGAAAAAGCAGCAGCAGCTTCAAGCTGATCAAGATCTGCTAGTTGACAGATGGACTGAAGTCCTCGCGGCCGAGGAAAATAAACTCGAGCTCCCCTCCAAGAGTTACCAAAAATGCAGGTTGCTACCACGACTGGAGGAAGAAGCGTATGACGCGGCTGATCGGCCACCTCGTGGCCGCGATAGAGAGGTATTCCAGCCAAAAACTCAGTCAGCACCCCGACGCCATTCAAATAAAAAGGCATGGGAGATACGCCAGACCTGCGAGACATATTGGAGGACAAAGCAAAGCATGCAAGATCGATCTACGGATCACGAGGGCGCGCCACTATGCGAGACGATAAACGTCACGCCGGATACAGTAAAAGTAAATCCGGTCGGGCCGAACACAGCGGGCAAGACCCACTCGAGCTGCGTCGCGATATAGCCCAATACAGAGGCGCCGCACACCCCTTATGCTTCACAGGCGAAGTAATGGATCATCAAATCCCATAAGGTTTCAAACCTGTGAATATTGAATCATACGATGGCACAACAGATCCCGCGGTATGGATCGAGGATTTCCTCCTCCACATCCACATGGACCGCGGTGATGACTTACATGCCATCAAATACCTCCCACTAAAGCTCAAGGGACCAGCACGGCATTGGCTTAACAGCTTGCTAGTAGAGTCCATTAGCTGTTGGGAAGATCTGGAAGCCGCATTCCTCGACAACTTTTAGGGCACTTATGTGCGACCACCAGATGCCGATGACTTGAGCCACATAATTCAGCAGCCAGAAGAATCGGCCAGGCAATTCTGGACTCGGTTCCTAACAAAGAAAAATCAAATCGTCGACTGTCCGGATGTAGAGGCCCTAGCGGCTTTCAAACACAACATCCGGGACGAATGGCTAGCCCGGCACCTTGGTCAGGAAAAGCCGAAATATATGGCAGCCCTCACGACACTCATGACCCACTTTTGTGTGGGAGAAGACAGCTGGCTGGCTCGCGGTAATAACATATCAAAGAACCATGGTACTTTGGATACCAAGGACGGCAATAGCAGGTCACGTCGCAACAAACATAAGCGTCGCATTAACAGCGATAATAACGATGATACGGCAGTCAATGCCGGATTCAAAGGCTCTAAACCCGGTCAGCAGAAAAGCCATTCAAACAAAGTACGCCGGGTCCGTCCAGCTTGGACCGTATACTCGATCGCTCGTGTCAAATACACGGCACCCCAGAAAAGCCAGCCAATCACACCAACAGGGATTGTTGGGTGTTCAAGCAGGCCGGCAAGTAAATTGCCGAAAACAAGGAAAAGGGGCCACATAGAGATGACGAGGAGGAGCCCCGGCAGCCACACACCGGAGGATAGAAGAGGTTTCCCCCACAAGTGCGGACGGTGAACATGATATACGCTACCCACATGCCCAAGAGGGAGCGGAAGCGTGCGCTCAGGGAAGTATATGCGTTGGAGCCAGTCGCCCCAAAGTTCAACCCATGGTCCTCCTATCCGATCACTTTCGATCGCAGGGACCATCCCACTAGTATCCGTCATGGCAGATTCGCCACACTGGTTCTGGACCCAATCATCGATGGATTTCACCTCACTCGAGTCCTTATGGATGGCGGCAGCAGCCTGAACCTGCTTTATCAGGACACAGTGCACAAAATGGGTATAGACCCCTCAAGGATCAAACCCACAAAAACGACCTTTAAGGGCGTCATTCCAGGCGTAGAGGCCCATTGCACAGGCTCAATTACACTGGAACTGGTCTTTGGATCCCCGGACAACTTCCGAAGCGAAGAGTTAATCTTCGATATAGTCTCGTTCCGCAGTGGTTATCATGCACTGCTCGGGCGAACCGCATTTGCGAGATTCAATGCGGTACCGCATTATGCATACCTCAAGCTCAAGATGCCAGGACCTCGCGGGGTTATTACAGTCAATGGAAACACAGAGCGCTCTCTGCGAATGGAGGAGCACACCGCGACCCTCGCAGCAGAAGCGCAAAACAACCTCTCAAGGAAATCTACCAGTTCGGCGTTTCAAGACCCGGACACCTTCAAGCGCGCTCGGAGCAATCGGCAACTAGACCGCCTGGCGCGATCTGAGCTCACATAGCAATGCGGCCCCCACCCCAATCCTAGCCGAACGGCGAAACTCGTGCCACACGTACATAATTACGCATTAAAAATACCATGGGCACAGGTGGGGAGGGGGGACACACTGCGGCACGCCCCAAGACGCGGCTTAAACCGCACTAGGGGCTTCCCGTTTGGTTATTTTTCCCTTTTTCAGGACCTTAATCTCTGGAAACCCTGTCCGGCAGCACTATCACCAAACACATGATGCAGCAACCAAGGAGGCAGAAAGCTATGTTACACCACGGAATTCCCAGGTGGATTACAATAACGAGTGAAATATTTGATTTAATACTGTTCCTCATCTTGCCCTTGGAAGGGACATAGTCCTACGCTTTGCTTATTGCACCATCTGTATCATTCTGCTTTAAACGCACCTTTTTGAATAAACAATGCATAACATCACGACTATTATTGCATTCTTGTTATATATGTGTGTGTTCATTAACGACGCCTTGCAACCGCACACTTTGGTATGACCAATACACCAGGGACTTACGTACCCCACAATATGGTGTGAAAAGTCCGAACACTTTCACAAGTGCGGCACCCCGAACTTATAGCATTATATGCATCAGCTCCGAATCATGTCTTTGGTCAAATGTTGGGTTTGCCCGGCTCCTATGTTTTGGTACCTTATGTTCCGCTCTATCGGCTAAGGTAGCGCTAGGAGAACTACTGCAATTGTGCCCCGGTTCTGCTGGGCTTAGCACCTCAGTAGAGAAAGCTAAAACTGACTGTCATGATAAGGCGAGAGACTGGTTGCTGTTCGGCGAGGTTTTCGAGTCCCTAAAGACTTATGCCGCTTAGAGCGAGGGGCCGGCCCTGTCCGGCTTAAAGGCGCGTATCGCGCCCCGAATTCGGCCTTCCGAATACCAGGGGCTTCGCCGAAATTTAAAATTATAGAATTCTATGGCTAAGTGAGAGTGATAAAGCATTATTAGTCCGGTTGCCTTGTTCGTTGTGCTGAGCACCTCCCTCGAAGGACCCAAACATGGGAACAAGAGTGCTCAGGTTTATCCCGAACACCCCAGCACTCGTGGCATGGGGGCAGAAGCCGAGGACTAGCCATCTCTCAGATTGGATAAACAGCCAAACAGAAGGTAATATTTTAAATTCACACAAGCGTTGCATAGCGCATATGAAACAAGTTTTCACCATACAGGATCACACGAGCAAGTTTACTCAAATATTACATCCTTTGAACATTCGTTCGCTACAAGACGGGCACCCTTCAGGACACCCTCATAATAAATTTTGGGGGTGCGATGCTCCTTGCCCTGTGGTGGTCCTTCCTTGATCAGCTTCATGGCGCCTAGCTTGGCCCACTGCACCTTCACACGGGCGAAAGCCCGGCGTGCACCTTTGATGCAGACGGACCGCTTGACGACCTCCAGCCGTGGGCAGGCATCCACAAGCCGCCTCACCAGGCCGAAGTAGTTGTTCAGAAGGGCGTCGCCAGGCCACAGCCGGACTATAAGGCCCTTCATGGCCTGTTCGGCCGCCTTGTGCAGCTCGACCAGCTGCTTTAGTTGGTCGCTCAGAGGCATCGGGTGTTCGGTCCCAGTATACTAAGACCAGAACAGCTTCTCCGTTAGGCTTCCCTCCTCGGCCTGGTAAAACTGCGCGGCATCTGACACACTGCGGGGCAAATCTGCGAATACTCCTGGAGAGCTCTGAATTCGGGTAAGTAATCGGTAATTTACTTTCACATGCTTTCTCTACATATAGAATGCCTTACCCGCCGCTATCTTCTTCATTGTGTCAATCTCCTGGAGGGCCTTTTGGGCTTCGGCCTTGGCACTTTTTGCGCTCTCGAGGGCCGCGGCAAGCTCAGACTCCCGCGTCTTCGAGTCAAGCTCCAACGCCTCGTGCTTCGTCACGAGAGCCTGGAGCTCTTGCTGCACCTCGCCCACCCGAGCCTCTTGTTTTTCTCGCTCGGTGCGCTCCTTGGCCACTTTATCTTCAGCCTCGGATAGCGCTTGCTTTAGGGTCGCCACTTCGGTCGTGGCCCCTGGCAAATTCATGATGATCCTGTCATTTTGCAATCGCACTCTTTTTATACATATCCACAGACTAGGTACTAGTTACCTTTGTTCTCCTCGAGCTGCCTCTTGGCAAGGCCGAGCTCGTCCTGGGACCCTTTAAGGTACTGCTTCAGTAGGACGACCTCCGCAGTCAGTGCGGCGGACGCCAGCAACGAAGCCTGCATACGCATATTGACATACTCATATTAGACTCCTGTGATATTGTTTGATCCTCTGTTCGGCTTTTTCTTTGTGAACACCGAACAGAGCATCAGGGGCTACTGTCTATGCGGTAATATTTTCCTATATTTCAAACACTTACCTCAAAGCCTGTTAGAAGGCTGGCACAGGCTTCAGTCAATCCGCTCTTGGCGGACTGAACCTTCTGGATCACCGCACTCATGATAGTGCAGTGCTCCTCGTCGATGGAAGCGCTGCGAAGCGCTTCCAGCAGATTGTCCGGCACCTCTGGATGAACAGAGGTCACCGGTACAGGCGTCTCGCCCCTCTTAGAAGGAGGCCACCTGCCCGAGCCCGGAACCACTGGAGGTTCCGGTGCGGTGTTTGGCTGAGGGCCGAACTCTGAGCTCTCAGGGGCCTTGTCCCCTCGGCTCCCGGAGTCCGGGAGGCCGCCTTGAGGCGCCTCCGGGACTGTCTCCCCTCGACCCGGTGCCTCGTGAGGTAGCACCTCGGCGTCGTCAGCAGGATGAGAGGACGTGGCGGTCAGGACTGGATCGCTATCCATGTCCGACGAGCCCAGGGAGCCGTCCGATGATACATCGATACTGGCTCGTGGCGGCCTGCATAATCATGTTCGGCGTTAGGGAAAGCAGTGCGACAAAGGAATGCTATGCGTTACTCTGGTATCCGAATACTTACGATCTCCCCAGGGGCTTGGCCCTGGGCAACCTGTAACACCCCGGATATGATTTACCTAATATGTAATCCAACTCTTGCCGTTTCCGGCGTTAAGTTATTTTATTTTCTCGGGTTCGGGTTTTTGTCTCCGTGTGTTGTTATCGTTGTCATGCATCTCATATCATGTCATCATGTGCATTGCATTTGCATACGTGTTCATCTCATGCATTCGAGCATTTTCCCCATTGTCCGTTTTGCATTCCGACGCTTCGTTCTCCTCCGGTGGTCATTTCTACCTTTCTTTTGTGTGTGGGGATTAAATATTTCCGGATTGGACCAGGACTTGCCAAGCAGCCTTGGTTTACTACCGGTAGACCGCATGTCAAGTTTCGTGCCATTTGGACTTCGTTTGATGCTCCAACGGTTAACCGAGGGACCGAAAAGGCCTCGTTTGCGTTGCAGCCCAACACCCCTCCAAGTTGGCCCAAAACCCATCAAAACCCTCTCCATCATCTAGAGCATTCGATCACGATCGCGGGGCCGAAAACCGCACCTCATTTGGACTCTCCTAGCTCCCTCTATGCCTATATATACACCTCCCCCTCCAAAAATTCGCGGTGCAAACCTGCCCTAACTTTTCCCGCCGCCGCCGGACAAAATCACCACCGACGGAACCGTCCGGATCCGCCGGCCCGCACCAATCGATGCCCGCCACGTGGCGCCGCGCCCACATCGCCACCGCGCGCCGCCGCGCCGGCCCACGCGGGCCCGTGCGGGGCCCTACCCGGCCCGGAGCACAGCGTCGCCCGCCTCCATCGTCGCACGACCCCACCGCCATCTCCGCCAACGCCGGTGCCCGGAGCCACGCCGGCCACCGCCACCATCGTCGGCGAGCTCCGCCGACGCTTCCCGATGCCGGCGCGCCGCCCCGTCCCCGTCCGCGCCTCGCCGCCCGGCCTCTCCGGCCATCTCCGCCTCCGCCACCCTCCGCCGTTCCCCGCGTCGTCGCCGGCAAGTCCCTCTCCGGCCGGCCAACCCCCTCTCCGCCGCCCTCGAAGTCTGAAATCTGTATACCAAATGCATTTTTGCCATGCTTGTTTGAACCTGTTAATGGATGAATTGGCCGTAGCTCAGTGTTCCTCTTATGTTACGCATCATGAATAGATCCCTGCCATGTATTTTGATGCCATGTTTGGGTGCTGTAGCATGTTCATCTTGTTGCATTTAGATGGCTACTTGCTGTAAATCGCAGAACGTGGTCATATTTGTATTGCTTGCCATTTCCAAACCATAACTCCGATTCCGGCGTTCTTTACATCATTTTCAAGCGATTTCACCTCACCTTTCCAGTGGCACACTTGGATTTCCAAGTTGAGTCCAGGTTCATGCATTCCTTGTCAAATCTTGCATATGCATCGCATATTGCATCCCGCATAGCATACCATCTTCGCATCATATTGTTTGAGTTTGCACGTGGTTGATTGTGTCCTTGTTGCTTGTTTGTCTTTGTTTGGGTAGAGCCGGGAGACGAGTTCGCTAACGAGGAGCCCGTTGAGTTTGCTTTCGAGGATCCAGACAACTCTGACAACTTTGCAGGCAAGATGATCATACCCTCGAAATCACTACTATCTTTGCTTTGCTAGATGCTCGCTCTTTTGCTATGCCTATGCTACGATGCCTACCACTTGCTTATCATGCCTCCCAAATTGCCATGTCAAACCTCTAACCCACCTTGTCCTAGCAAACCGTTGATTGGCTATGTTACCGCTTTGCTCAGCCCCTCTTATAGCGTTGCTAGTTGCAGGTGAAGATTGGAGACCGTTCCTTGTTGGAACATTATTTACTTGTTGGGATATCATTATATTATCTTGCTATCTTAATGCATCTATATACTTGGTAAAGGGTGGAAGGCTCGGCCTCTCGCCTAGTGTTTTGTTCCACTCTTGCCGCCCTAGTTTCCGTCATATCGGTGTTATGTTCCCGGATTTTTGTGTTCCTTACGCGGTTGGGTGATAATGGGAACCCCTTGATAGTTCGCCTTGATTAAAGCTTTTCCAGCAATGCCCAACCTTGGTTTTACCATTTGCCACCTAGCCTCTTTTTCCCTTGGGTTTCCGGAGCCCGAGGGTCATCTTATTTAAACCCCCCCGGGCCAGTGCTCCTCTGAGTGTTGGTCCGAACTAGAGTCCTGTGCAGCGCCCCCTCGGGGAAACTCGAGGTTTGGTTTTAGTTGTATGGAGAGCTCATCTGAGTGTGCCGTGAGAACGAGATATGTGCAGCTCCTATCGGGATTTGTCGGCACATTCGGGCGGTGTTGCTGGATTTGTTTTAACTAGTCAAAGTGTCTTGTAGAACCGGGACACCAAGTCTGATCGGAATGTCTCGGGGGAAGGTATATTCCTTCGTTGACCGTGAGAGCTTGTCATGGGCTAAGTTGGGACTCCCCTGTAGGGATTTGAACTTTCGAAAGTCTTGCCCGCGGTTATGGGCAGATGGGAATTTGTTAATGTCCGGTTGTAGATAACTTGAACCTTAACATAATTAAAATGAATCAACAGTGTGAGTTACCGTGATGGTCTCTTCTCGGCGGAGTCCGGGAAGGGAACACGGTGTTGGAGTAATGCTTGCCGCAGGTTGCTCTCTAGTTATTCGTTCGTGCTTTGCCTTCTCTTCTCGCTCTCTTTTGCGAACAGGTTAGCCACCATATATGCTAGTCGCTTGCTGCACCTCCACATATTTTACCTTGCCCTTACCTATAAGCTTAAATAGTCTTGATCGCGAGGGTGCAAGATTGCTGAGTCCCTGTGGCTCATAGGTTACTTCCAAACCAGATGCAGGGCCTGATGATTCTGTTCCAGATGATGCGCTTGAGCTCAAGTGGGAGTTTGACGAGGACTCACGTCGATACTATGTGTCTTTCCCTGATGATCAGTAGTGGTGCCCAGTTGGGGTGATCGGGACCGTGTCGCATGTTGGGTTTATCTTTTATTTTGGCGCCGTAGTCGGGCCATGAGTGTTTGAATGTTGTAATGCTATTTATGTACTTTGATTGACGTGGCGAGTGTAAGCCAACTATGTACCTCCCCTTTTATTATCTATATTACATGGGATGTTGTGAAGATTGCCTAACTTGCGACATTGCTTTCAATGCGGTTATGCCTCTAAGTCGTGCCTCGACACGTGGGAGATATAGCCGCATCGAGGGCGTGACACAACCACTCGTCTTCGCCTTCGTCGTCGGCGGTGGAACTGTCCGGAAGGAGAGTCCTTCCCTTCTTGGACCCTTCGGCCCCCCAGTTGGGGCGGCCTTCCTTTTCTTATCTCCCCCAACTGGAGGGGGGCATCTTCTTCTTCTTCCTCGTCTTCGGGGGAGGAGTGCACCATAGAGTCATCGGACGGTGAGTCCGACAACGCCTGGCGTCGGGAACTCTTTCGGGTTCCCTTGGCCTTCTTGGTCTTCTCCGGCACCTTGTAAGGAGCCGGAGTCAGCATCTCCGTCAGGAGAGCGCCCGCAGTGTCTTCGGGCAAAGGGGCCGGACAGTTAATCTGCCCCGACGTCTCCACCCAGTCCTGTCAAAGGCATGGAGATTAGACTCCGCACATGATTAAGCTAGGGGAAATAAATGTCCTACGGGACGTATTGAACTCACCGAACGCGCTAGGCGCTTTGCGCTTAGTCCGCGGTCCTCGGCGAGAGAAGGAGGGACCTCGGCGCCCTTAAACAGCACCTTCTAGACGTCCTTGTGCGTCGTATCGAAGAGCTCGCTCAGAGTCTGGTGCTAGGCCGGGTCGAACTCCCACAAGTTAAAATCCCGTTGTTGACACGGGAGGATCCGGCGGATGAGCATAACCTGGACTATGTTGACAAGCTTGAGCTTCTTGCTTGCCATACTCCGGATACATTTTTGGAGTCCATCCAGCTCCACCGATGAACCTGACGCCATGCCCTTCTCTTTCCAGGAACTGAGCCATGTAGGGAATCCGGATTGAAACTCAGGGGGCCGCCGCCCATTTGGCGTCGCGCGGCTCGGTGATGTAGAACCACGCTGATTGCCATCCCTTTATTGTCTCCACAAAGGAGCCTTCAAGCCATATAACGTTGGGCATCTTGCCCACCATGGCTCCGCCGCATTCTGCTTGTTGGCCTCCTACCACCTTTGGCTTGATATTGAAGGTCTTTAACCACAGGCCGAAGTGGGGCCGGATGCGGAGGAAAGCCTCACACATGACGATGAATGCCGAAATGTTGAGGACGAAGTTCGGGGCCAGATCATGAAAGTCCAGCCCGTAGTAGAACATGAGACCATGGACAAATGGATGGAGGGGGAACCCCAGTCCGCGGAGGAAGTGGTGGAGGAAAACTACCCTCTTGTGAGGTTCCGGGGTAGGGACGATCTGCCCCGTAGCGGGCAGCCGATGCGCGATATTCGCGGCTAAGTATCCGGCTCCGCGCAGCTTCTTGATATGTCCCTCCGTAATGGAGGAAGCCATCCATTTGCCTCCCGCTCCGGACATGTTTGGAGAAGGTTGAGGGAAGGGATGTGGACTTGGGTGTTGGAGCTCGAGTGCGCGAAAATGGATGAGCAAAGGAGGAAGAAGGCGTGGATGAAAAGGTGAATCCTTATCCCTTTATATGGGCGGACGAAACTAAGCGTCCCCACTAGCCTGGTAAAACTCGCTTATCCCCCAAGCGCCATAATCGATGGCGCGATTGGGTTACCCACACCCGTATTGATGAGAATCTCATGATAAGGGGACACGATCTGTGCTTTGACAAGACGTGTCAAAAAACTGCCTCGCGTTATGTGCGGGGCTAGTTAAAGGAAACAGTTCGAATAATCACCGGGCCATGACATAATGTCGTGTTGCCAAAACAAGTCAGCAAATTGGATTTGTGGAAATATTATTCTCTCTACGGTGGTATGGGGAACTTATTTTGCAGGGTCGGACACTATCATATTCAAATTCTTCCATGGTATATTCGGAGGAGGAACCCGCCTTGCAATGCCGAAGACAATACTGCGCGCCGGACTCATCGTCATTGAAAGCCTGGTTCAGGGGCTACTTTGGGAGACCTGGATTAGGGGGTCCCCGGACAGTCGGACTATCTCCATTGGCCGGACTGTTAGACTATGAAGATACAAGATTGAAGACTTCGTCTCGTGTCCGGATGGGACTCTACTTGGTGTGGAAGGCAAGCTAGGCAATACGAATATGGATATCTCCTCCTTTGTAACCGACCTTGTGTAACCCTAACCCTCTCCGGTGTCTATATAAACCGTAGGGTTTTAGTCCGTAGGACAACATATACAATCATACCATAGGCTAGCTTCTAGGGTTTAGCCTCTCTGATCTCGTGGTAGATCTACTCTTGTACTACCCATATCATCAATATTAATCAAGCAGGACGTAGGGTTTTACCTCCATCAAGAGGGCCCGAACCTGGGTAAAACATTGTGTCACCTGCCTCCTGTTACCATCCGCCTTAGACGCACAGTTCGGGACCCCCTACCCGAGATCCGCCGGTTTTGACACCGACACCTCCCCTGCCTCGTCTTGTCTAGGGCGAGGAGGACGACCCGCATATCCTCCCGTGCTCGATGCCACAGGCGCACCAAGGGCACCTCCCATGGCTGCCGTTGCCCACTGCTACCCTTCTCCTTCTCCCGTGCGCCATTGCCGTCCAAGACCAGCAGGCCACCGCAGCGCCTTTTTGCCTCCTCATCCGCGTTCTGCTCGTCCTAGACCTCCCCTGCAAGCACTTGCCGCTGCGCCGAGTCCCTGCTCGCCTCCTCTGCTTCACTTCTGCACGAGGACGAGCCTCTGCCTCTGCCTCCCGCTGAGTTCGGGTGGCCCCTGTTCAAGCCGCCTATGACCCGTGCTTCTCCGTGGCTTCGTGTTGGACTGTCAAGACCGGCAAGACCGCAGGCACCCGAATGACTACAAAGTTTCGTGTCAAGTACCTCTACTGCCATCTTCGGAATCCCATGAACGCCAAGTACCTCGACGCCCGATGCCAAGAACAACTACCGACGCCGAAGACCCATGGACCAAAAACGTCAAGTTCGACAACCGTTGACGTGCACTTCGCCAAGTACCACGCCGTCTTTGGAAGACCCGTGAACATCAAGTTCTCTGCCACGAACGGTTATAGTGTTGTAGATCCGGCAAGTAACCTCTCCGGATCGCCAAGTTCGACTACCGATGACATATATCAGAATCGTTGCCTCCGGAAACCTCGGATGCGTCAAGTACCCCTCTAAAACGAACGTGTTCCACTACTCCCATGACTAACGTTTACGACTACTTTCACTACATCATGAGAACGTCTACTTCCACTCTAAACTCGAACCGCCTCGAAAACGCATGCTTCAAAGGTATAACCACGGAGACGACCGTCCGAGAACGAATGCTTGTGTTGTATGAGATGCACCCTTTGTCTGCACCGTGTCCGTATTATCACTCGTTTCCATGCCACTAACCCGGGGGAACCCGGTTACCGTGAGCACCCCACCATCCTCGCATGACACGCTCCTGTCACATCTTCTTTTGCATCGGTATCTCAATCGAGTTACCGGAACTGGAACGTTGCTGTGGCACCGTTTTCGTTATCGTTGTCATGGCACCCCTTTTGTTTCCGCCACGATGACAAATGCTCCATATCATGCTCATATCAACATTTTCATAAAAAAAGCATAAACTTGAACATGTCATCCACATTGTGTTAATAACATTTAAAATGTTAAAAATTGTTGTTGCATTAAATTGCTAATGCACATGAGGATTTACCGGAATTGTTGTTTGTTATTTTCGGCCTCATTTAATCTTGCCTAGATAGGTAGTTTTGTTGTGCTTCACCTCTTTCCATGTTTAATAACATTTAATATTGTTGGGTACATAACCAAGAGCGAACTAAATAATTGTTGTGAAGTTCCATCAATATGCAACTCGTTGCATATTGAGCTCCACTTAATTTGTAGTATTGTTTGTGTACTTTGCCATGACATGCCTCATTAAACCGGACATGCATCATACTTGCTTGTGCATCATGCCATGATTATGTGATGGTTGTTTACCATGTGGTCTGCTTCTTTCCGGTGTTGCTTCTGCGGGTTAGTTCCGATAACGTCGCGTTTGTGAGGATTCGTTCGACTACATCCGTTTGTCTTATTCATGGACTCGTTCTTCTTCCTTGCGGGATCTCAGGCAAGATGACCATACCCTCGATATCACTTCTATCTTTGCTTGCTAGTTGTTCGCTCTATCGCTATGTCACGCTACCTACCACTTGTTATATCATGCCTCCCATGTTGCCATGTCAAGCCACTAACCCTCCTTCCTAGCAAACTGTTATTTCGCTAAGTTACCGCTTTTTCTCAGCCCCACTTATAGCGTTGCTAGTTGCAGCTGAAGCTGAAGTTTGTTCCATGTTGGAACATGGATATGTTTGGGATATCACAATATCTCTTATTTAATTAATGCATCTATATACTTGGTAAAGGGTGGAAGGCTCGGCCTTATGCCTAGTGATTTGTTCCACTCTTTCCACCCTAGTTTCCGTCATACCGGTGTTATGTTCCTTGATTTTGCGTTGCTTACGTGGTTGGGTGTTATGGGAACCCCTTGACAGTTTGCTTCGAATAAAACTCCTCCAGCAAGGCCCAACCTTGATTTTACCATTTGCCTCATCACCACCTACTTTTCCCTTGGGAGTCGCGCTCTCGAGGGTCATCTTTATTTTAACCCCCCCCCCCCGGGCCAGTGCTTCTCTAAGCGTTGGTCCGAACCAGAGCCACTTGTGGCACCACCTCGGGGAAACTTGAGGGTTGGTTTTAGTTGTACGTAGTGTTCATCCGGTGTTGCCCTGAGAACGAGATATGTCCAGCTCCTATCGGGATGTCGGCGCATCGGGCGGTCTTGCTAGTCTTGTTTTACCATTGTCGAAATGTCTTGTAACCGGGATTCCGAGACTGATAGGGTCTTCCCGAGAGAAGGAACATCCTTCGTTGACCGTGAGAGCTTGTGATGGGCTAAGTTGGGACACCCCTGTAGGGTTTTGAACTTTCGAAAGCCGTGCCCGCGGTTATGTGGCAGATGCGAATTTGTTAATGTCCGGTTGTAGAGAACTTGACACTTAACTTAATTAAAAGGCATCAACCGTGTGTGTAGCCATGATGGTCTCTTCTTGGCGGAGTCCGGGAAGTGAACATGGTTCTTGTGTTATGCTTCAACGTAAGTAGATTCAGCATCACTTCTTGATCACTTCTAGTTCACAACCGCTGTGTTGCTTCTCTTCTCGCTCTCATTTGCGTATGTTAGCCACCATATATGCTTAGTGCTTGCTGCAGCTCCACCTCATTACCCTATCCTACCCATAAGCTTAAATAGTCTTGATCTCACGGGTGTGAGATTGCTGAGTCCTCGTGGCTCACAGATACTTCCAAACAGTTGCAGGTGCCGATGATACCAGAGTAGGTGACGCAACCAAGTTCAAGTGGGAGCTCGATGAAGATCTTGATCATTGTTTTGTTTCGTTTCCTGTTGATCAGTAGTGGAGACCAGTTGGGATGATCGGGGATCTAGCATTTGGGGTTGTATTCTTTTATTTTGGTTCCGTAGTCGGACCTTTGTTTGTATTCTGGATGATGTATGTTTAACTTGTATTTGTGTGAAGTGGTGATTGTAAGCCAACTCTTTATCCCTTTCTTATTCAGTACATAGGATTGTGTGAAGATTACCCCTCTTGCGACAAACCTACCATGTGGATATGCCTCTAAGTCGTGCCCCGACACGTGGGAGATATAGCTGCATCGTGGGTGTTACATGTTATGACAATGGTAAAACAAGACCAGCAAAGCCGCCCGATGTGCCGACAAATCCCGATAGGAGTCGCACGTATCTCGTTCTCAGGGCACACCGAATGGGACAAGCTACGAGTAAAACCAGCCCTCAAGTTTCCCCGAGGTGGCCCCGCAGGCTGCCTGTTTCGGACCAACACTAAGAGGAGCACTGGCCCGGGGGGTTTAAAATAAAGATGACCCTTGAGTCTGCAGAACCCAAGGGAAAGGTATGGTGGTAGGTAGGCAAATGGTAAAACCAAGGTTGGGCCTTGCTGGAGGAGTTTTATTCAAAGCAAACTGTCTAGGGGGTCCCATAAATCCCCAACCGCGTAAGGAACGCAAAATCAAGGAACATAACACCGGTATTACGGAAACTAGGACGAAAAGAGTGGAACAAAACACCAAGCAAAAAGCCGAGCCTTCCACCATTTACCAAGTATATAAATGCATTAATTAAATAAGAGATATTGTGATATCCCAACATATCCATGTTCCAACATGGAACAAACTTCAACTTCACCTGTAACTAGCAACGCTATAAGAGGGGCTGAGCAAAAGCGATAACATAGCCAAACAACGGTTTGCTAGTAAGGTGGGTTAGAGGCTTGACATGGCAACATGGAAGGCATGATATAACAAGTAGTAGGTAGCGCGACATAACGATAGAACGAACAACTAGCAAGCAAAGATAGAAGTGATTTCGAGGGTATGGTCATCTTGCCTGCAATGTTCTCAGAGTTGTCGAAAGCTTGATCCTCGGTAGCGTACTCAAAAGGTTCCTCGTTCATGTACTTGTCTCCCGGCTCTACCCAAGGCAAGAACACAAGCAATGGAACAACAATCAATCACGGTGCAATGCTCAAGCAACATGATGCAATACATGGCATGACATGCAAGATATGATATGCAATGCATATCCGTGCTCCGGAAGGGAAAGAATGATCAAGGCACCAACTTGGCAAACCAAGTATGCCGCTGGAAAGATGAGGTGATTTCGGTCAAAATCGATATAAGGATCACCGGAAACGGATGCACGGTTTGCAAATGACAAGCAATATAAGGATGATGCGAAACTGCAATTAATAGCATGATGCCACTTAGAATGCAACAAGAAACTAAGCTACTACACTCCAACATAGCAACAAGGCATATGGCAGTAATGTACAATAGATGCTTGACAAAACATGAACACTGAGCTATGGCTAAATCACACTATAACAGGTTCAAACAAGCATCACAAAAGTGCAAAAGATATCAGCTTCACAGACTTAGTGAACATACTAACATGTCAAAAACAACATCAGGAAGCAACGTTTATAGCAAGCAAACAACATGCTACAGGAACATATCATAGCCAACAAAGGCAGGGCACGATTATACTAAATGCATAGAACAAAACTTCCTTACTGAATATGAGCCAAAAAGGCACACAAGATATAATGGCACTCATGTAAACATAGCAAGTTTTATTAACAGTTTCAGACTTGGAATAAAAACATTGCATGGCATAAACAGATTCATGATAGCAACTTTGCAAGCTCATTCCACTCACCACAAAGCATTAAATGACAGCACAAGCATACCAACAATAAGAAGACATGTTCAACATGCTAAATATGGCAAGATAAAGTTCATAGGCTACATGGATCACTAGCAAAACACATGGCAATATTGATTATCATGTTAACAATCTGTCGGGAACATTATTTAGCAAAAGTAGAGAGCAAGAAAATGACATGCTAGAGCACTCCATAATTTTAACTAGGGGCATGAATAGATAGATCATAACCACATGTCCAAAACACCATTACTGAAGTATCTCAAAATAAGCATGGATCTCATGGTAGCATCAAGTTTACATGGCATCAAAATAACAGCAGGAAAAGGACTTAGCAAAATCCTAAGTCCCTGAAAACAGTAACATCATGGAGCCTACTTTGCATGCTTGTGCTAGTCACCACATTGATCAAAAAAATACAAGACTTGCACCCCTGTAAAGATGGCATGTTTGAGTTCAAAACACATGTAGACCTCATGCTCAAAGGATGCACACATCAAATGCAACAAAAATGACAAATCACCAAGTTCTGTTAAGAACCAGCAGTTAACATATTATAGCACTCTTGCAATGATGAAAATGGCATCATAATGGACAGTAACATGCATGGAAATGCTTCTAACATGAAGAGCTCAACGATACGAACATTTTGACATATCATATACATGATTTGGAGCCACGGTCACTGAGATACGACATGTCAAAGTGGGCATAAAAATATCAGGGGGTTTCGGGACTTAGTCAAAATTTCACCTCGCAAACAAATTGGGACGGAGAGAAGAGGGATGGCGAGATCCGGGGATGCGGGAGGCGTTTGGATGGACGAGTGGTGGATCTGGTCCAGATCCAGATCCAGGCGTGGACGGGCCCGGCGGCGACTCCGGCGACCACCGGCGATGGAGGCGAACTCCAGTGACCGACGAGCGGGACGGCGGCGTAGTGCGGCGGCGGGGCGGTAGCGGTGCCAAGCAGGGCGCGGGGCAGCGGTCGGTGGAGGCGGCGCAGTGCGGCGGCGGGGAGGCATGGTGAGTGAGGCGGCGGAGCTGGGCGGTGAGGGGTGGCGGCGGTCGGCGGCGAGGGCAGCGCGGCGGAGCGGCGGGCTTGGGCGGCAGGGCGCGCGGGGGCTGCGCGGGCTCGGAGGGCCTGATCCGGGCCGGCGGCACGTGCGATGGCCGGGGTGCCACATGGCGCGTCCTGGTTGGCTGCGGGCGGCGGCGGGAACTTGTCCGGTGGCGCCCGGACGTGTTCGGCGGCGGAGTGGAGCGGGGCTAGGGTTTCATGTGCAATTTTGGACGGGGAAAAGCATATTTATAGGTAGAGGAAGTTAGGAATGTCCAAATGAGGTGCGGTTTTCGCCCACACGATCGTGATCCGATGGCGGATAACGTGGAGGTGGTTTAGATGGGTTATTGGGCTGTTTTAGAGGGGTGTTGGGCTGCAACACAAAAGAGGCTTTTGCAGTTACCCGGTTAACCGTTGGGGCATCAAACGACCTCCAAATGGAACGAAATTTGACAGGCGGTCTACCGGTGGTGTACCAAGACCACTTGACAAATCTCGGTCCATTCTGAGAACGTTTTTCTCCCGCTCACGAAAAAAGATAAGAGGGGTGTGCCGGGTTCATGTGGGAGTGTCGGATTGCGAAACGGGCAACGGGGAAAATGCTCGCATGCATGAGACGAACACGAATGCCAATGCGATGCACATGATGACATGATATGAAATGCATGACATGAACAAAATATAAAATGAAAGAAAAAAACCAACCACGAAGGGAATCTCATAACATAAAGCCGAAAATGGCAAGAGCCAGAGTTGCAAATATGGCAAGTTATATCCGGGGTGTCACAGTAAGGTTGCAATCTCAAAGGATCGACACATGGACAAAGTAATGCTTGTCGAGTCCTTAGGGTTCAACCTCATGTCTGTCTCAATGCTTTGTGATCTTGATATGGTTGTTGTCTTTGGCAAGTATCGTTGTGTTGTGATCATGGAAGCTGACAATTCCAAAGTCTTCGAAGGCTTTAGGAGAGGAGATTTGTACATTGTTGATTTCTCTACAGGACCACAACCATCTACATGTCTACTTGCAAAATCTTCAGAAGGCTGGCTATGACATCGACGACTTGGGCATGCTGGCATGAGGAACTTGCACACGCTCGCGAAGAAGAAGCATGTCATTGGCATCGAGGGTGTCAAATTCCTCAAGGACCATTTGTGTGGAGCTTGTGAAGCAGGAAAGATGACCAAGGCCAAGCATCCCTCAAATACCATCATGACTACCACTCGTCCATTTGAATTGCTTCACATGGATCTCTTTGGCCCTACTCATTATGCCACATTCACAAATGTTGCATCTATATATGGCTTTGTCATTGTTGATGATTATTCTCATTATACATGGGTGCATATCAGCACTTACAAAACTGAAGTGCAGGGTCTTCAAACGATTTTCCTCGAGATCTTCAACCAACTTTGATGTGAAGATCAAGCACATCAGAAATGACAATTGAACTGAGTTCAAGAACACTGGTCTTGATGAGTATCTTGATGAACTTGGTATTACTCATGAGTTATCTGCTCCTTATACTCCTTGGCAGAATGGCGTCATGGAGTGCAAGAACAGAACTCTTGTTGAGATGGACCGCACTATGCATGATGAGTACAAGACGTCTCCTCGCTTCTGGCCTAAGGCAATTGATACTGCATGCCACATCATCAACAGGGTATATCTTCACAAATTCTTTAGAAAGACCTCATATGAACTCCTCGCGGACAAGAAACCCAATGTGAGTTATTTCAAAGTCTTTAGTACTAAATGCTGGATTAGAGATCCGCATCACAATTCTAAATTTGCACCAAAAGCACATGAAGGTTTTATGCTTGGTTATGGTAAGGACTCGCACACCTACAGAGTCTTCAACACCTATCACCACAAGGTTGTTGAAAATGTAGATGTGCGGTTCGATGAAACTAATGGCTCGCAAAGAGAGCACCTACCTCCTGTGCTAGATGAAATACCTCCTGAGGAATCCATTAAGTTCGAGGCTACTGAGGATGTCGTTCCTACCAAAGAATCTGCTGAAGAAGTCATTCCAGAACGTGAAGAAAATTATGCTGGTGCACCTGAAGAAAATGGCTCTGAAGAAAATGCTGAGCAAATTTCTCATCATCAACCAGCTCATCCTCACGTTGCTAATGAAGTACAGATTGAGAAAATCATCAGCGACATCAACGCACCAGGTCCTCTCACACGCTCAAAAGCTTCACATTTGTCTAACTTTTGTGGGCACTTTGCTTTCATCTCTATCACAGAGCCCACTAAGGTAGATGAAGCATTTCTAGAGGCTGAGTGGATTCAAGCTATGCAAGAGGAATTACATCAGTTTGAGCTCAACAATGTCTAGGAACTGGTCAAACATCCAATCCCTCACACGCACAATATCATCGGCACGAAGTGGATCTACCGCAACAAGCAAGATGCAAATGGCCTTGTGGTGAGGAATAAGGCACGACTTGTAGCTCAAGGCTACACACATGTTGAAGGAATTGATTTCGATAAAACTTTTGCACCTGTTGCTAGACTTGAAGCTATTCGCATATTACTTGCTTATGCTAACCATCATAATATCATCTTGTATCAAATGGATGTGAAAAGTGCATTCCTCAATGGTAAGCTTGAGGAAGAAGTATATGTTTCTCAAGCCCCAGGTTTTGAGGATCCAAAGCATCCTGACAAAGTCTTCAGACTCAATAAGGCCCTCTATGGCCTCAAGCAGGCCCCTCGGGCGTGGTATGATACTTTGAAGGAATTTCTCATGAAGAAAGGCTTCAAACCCTGTTCACTTGACCCAACTCTTTTCATCAAAGCTTATGATGATGAATTATTTGTGTGTCAAATATATGTTGATGATATCATTTTTGCAGTACTAACCAACGTTACAGTGATGACTTTGCCTATATGATGAGTGAAGAATATCAAATGTCTATGATGGGAGAACTGAAATTCTTCTTAGGTCTTCAGATTCGTCAACAACGAAATGGCATCTTCATATCTCAGGAGAAATACCTCAAGGATGTGTTGAGGAAATTTGGCATGCAAGATTGCAAAGGCGTCAAAATCTCTATGCCCACAAATGGCCATCTATGCACTGATGAAAATGGTATTGACTTCGATCAAAAGGTATACCGCTCCATGATTGGCTCTTTATTGTATTTATGTGCATCTAGGCCAGATATTATGCTGAGTGTTTGAATGTGTGCCCGTTTTCAAGCTACACCTAAGGAATCACACCATAAGGTTGTGAAGCATATTCTTCGATATCTAGCTCACACTCCAACACTTGGATTATGGTATCCCAAGAGCTCGGATTTTGATCTCATTGGATATTCAGACTCTGACTATGCTGGTGATCGTGTGGACCGCAAGTCAACATCAGGCACATGTCATTTTCTCGGACGATCCTTGGTCTGTTGGTCTTCAAAGAAACATAACTGCGTATCACTTTCTACTGCTGAAGCTGAGTATATTACTGCTGGATCGTGTTGTGCTCAATTGCTATGGATGAAGCAAACTCTCAAGGACTACGACATCAATGTGAATAATGTGCCACTCTATTGTGACAATGAGAGTGCCATCAAGATTGCTCATAACCCAGTTCAGCACTCGAAGACAAAGCACATTCAGATTCATCATCATTTCCTTCGTGATCATGTGTTGAAGGGCGACATCTCCATCCAACACGTGAAGACTGAAGAATAGCTAGACGATATCTTCACAAAGCCCTTGGATGAGAAGAGATTTAGCAAGTTGCGGTGTGAGCTAAATATCTTAGAATCTTCGAATGTTCTTTGAAAAGGACACACATCCTAACACTTATGCAAAATTGATGACTTAGATGTGCAACACACGAAGTAACGTTTTTCTTCAATCAATGAAGACTAACCCTCTAAGTGTGAAGAAATTAATGAAGAACCTGATTCTTAGAGCCCTACAACAATTGTACGCGGCGTCTGAAATCATCATTCTTATACGGTGGGTCACGCCACCAACAAAAGTTGAAAATCTTCAATTTGAGTATTTCTTCATCTTGATTTTCCTCAGTTGATTTCTTCAACTTTGCAATGTCCTCACTCTCTCCGTCATTTTTCTTCATTGGCTATAAATATATATATGAGTTTATGTCCTCCACAACATTCACTTATAGTTATTTCTTCAAGTTGATCTTTCTGCTAAGTGAATGTGATTGGACCCTTCCCCATCTATGCTATACTCAACCCAGTCTATTCAGAAATTCTTCATGTGCATTCTATTTGAAACCCGTTCAAAATCTTCACTGTGTCCTGTCAGCTGAAGAATCTGTGAACGAAACTTTAAAATATTCTAATCTGAATTGTCATCTGTTGCCGCCTAAACCATTCCACATCCCATGATAATACTTATCTATTCACCCATGATCACTCACAATCTCCACCTATATGTACATGGGTGACACATGTCACAAGGATGAGAAGGGTCAGGGGCACGTTCGTCCATTTTTCTCGGGCGAGCGGTTTTTCACCTCGGCTATAAATACCTCTCACCCTCCTCATACTATTCTTACTCCGCTCGACCTCACTCCCTCGCTCGATATCTCAAAACCTAGCGCTGCCGCTACTTCCATCATCGCTGGTGAGGAAGAGCTTAACTACCAGTGTTCGTCGCTGGGATTTCAGCTTTATCATATCTATAGAGAGAATTTACCTTTACCACCTGTGTCGGGTTATCAAGACCATGAGTTTCTTCTATAGGTAAGGGATTAAGATCATATGTTTCTTCAACAGGCGGTAAATTAAGACTGTGTATTTCTTCAATAGGAGGTAAATTCTTAACATCTTCAGCTTTAATACCTTTTTCTTTCATAGATTTCTTTGCCTCTTGCATATCTTTAGGACTGAGAAATAGAACACCCCTCTTCATCGGAGTGGGTTTAGGAATAGGCTCAGGAATTGGCTCCGGAGGTGTCCAATTATTTTCATTTGTCGACATATTATTCAATAGAATTTCAGCTTCATCCGGTGTTCTTTCCCTGAAAACAGAACCAACACAACTATTTAGGTAATCTCTGGAGGCATCGGTTAGTCTATTATAAAAGATATCAAGTATTTCATTTTTCTTAAGAGGATGATCTGGCAAAGCATTAAGTAATTGGAGAAGCCTCCCTCAAGCTTGTGGGAGACTCTCTTCTTCAATTTGCACAAAATTATATATATATCCCTTAAAGCAGCTTGTTTCTTATGAGCAGGGAAATATTTAGCAGAGAAGTAATAAAATCATATCCTGGGGACTACGCACACAACCAGGATCAAGAGGATTAAACCATGTCTTAGCATCACCCTTTAATGAGAACGGGAATATTTTAAGGATATAAAAGTAACGAGTTCTCTCATCTTTAGTGAATAGGGTGGCTATATCATTTAATTTAGTAAGATGTGCCACAATAGTTTCAGATTCATAGCCATAAAAAGGATCAGACTCAACCAAAGTAATTATATCAGGATCAACAGAGAATTCATAATCCTTATCAGTAACACAGATAGGTGAAGTAGCAAAAGCAGGGTCAGGTTTCATTCTAGCATTTAGATATTGCTTATTCCATTTAGCTAATAACCTCTTAAGTTCGTTTCTATCTTTGCAAGCTAAAATATCTAAAGAAGCTTCTTGATCAAAAACATAACCCTCAGGAATAACAAGTGATTCTTCATCATCACTTTCATCAGTATTATCAGATTCAATATTTTCAATCTCTCTAGCCCTAGCAATTTGTTCATCAAGAAAATCACTAAGTGGCACAGTAGTATCAGGCATAGAAGTAGTTTCATTATAAGTATCATGCATAGCAGAAGTGGCATCATCAATAACATGTGACATATTAGAACGAATAGCAGAAGCAGGTGTAGGTGTCCCAAGCTTACTCAAAACAGAAGGTGAATCAAGTGCAGAGCTAGATGGCAGTTCCTTACCTCCCCTCATAGTTGAGGGATAAATCTTGGTTCTTGGATCTTTCAAGTTCTTCATAATGATAAGCAGATATAAATCCCAAGTGACTTAAAGAATAGAGCTATGCTCCCCGGCAACGGCGCCAGAAAATAGTCTTGATAACCCACAAGTATAGGGGATCGCAACAGTTTTCGAGGGTAAAGTATTCAACCCAAATTTATTGATTCGACACAAGGGGAGCCAAAGAATACTCTCAAGTATTAGCAGCTGAGTTGTCAATTCAACCACACCTGGAAACTTAGCATCTGCAGAAAAGTATTTAGTAGCAAAGTAATATGATAGTAGTGGTAACGGTAACAAAAGGTAACAGTTGTAAAAGTAATGTTTTTGGTATTTTGTAGTGATGATAGCAATAGCAACGGGAAAGTAAATAAGCGAAGAACAATATGTGGAAAGCTCATAGGCAATGGATCGGTGATAGAGAATTATGTTGGATGCGGTTCATCATGTAACAGTCATAACCTAGGGTGACACAGAACTAGCTCCAGTTCATTGATATAATGTAGGCATGTATTCTGAATGTAGTCATACATGCTTATGGAAAAGAACTTGCATGACATCTTTTGTCCTACCCTCCCGTGGCAGTGGGGTCCTTACAGAAACTAAGGGATATTAAGGCTTCCTTTTAATAGAGTACCGGAACAAAGCATTAACACATAGTGAATACATGAACTCCTCAAACTATGGTCATCGCCGGTAAGTATCCCGATTATTATCACTTCGGGGTTAACGGATCATCACACATAATAGGTGATTATAGACTTGCAAGATAGGATCAAGAACACTCATATATTGATGAAAACATAATAGGTTCAGATCTGAAATCATGGCACTCGGGCCCTAGTGACAAGCATTAAGCATAGCAAAGTCATAGCAACATCAATCTCAGAACATAGTGGATACTAGGGATCAAACCCTAACAAAACTAACTCGATTACATGATAGATCCCATCCAACCCATCACCGTCCAGCAAGCCTACGATGGAATTACTCACGCACGGCGGTGAGCATCATGAAATTGGTGATTGAGGATGGTTGATGATGACGATGGCGACAGATTCCCCTCTCCGAAGCCCCGAACGGACTCCAGATCAGCCATCCCGAGAGGTTTTAGGGCTTGGCGGCGGCTCCGTATCGCAAAACGCGATGAATTCCTCTCTCTGGCTTTTTTCTCCCCGAAACACAATATATAGAGTTGGAGTTGGAGTCGGAGAGGCACCAGGGGGCCCACGAGGTAGGGGGGCAGGCGCGCCTCCCACCCTCGTGGAGAGGTGGTGGGCCCCTTGGCCTTCATCTTTTGCAGGTATTTTTTATATTTTCCAAAAAGTTGCTCCGTGAAGTTTCAGGTCATTCCGAGAACGTTTGTTTCTGCACATAAATAACACCATGGTAATTCTGCTGAAAACAGCGTCAGTCCGGGTTAGTTCCATTCAAATCATGCAAGTTAGAGTCCAAAACAAGGGCAAAAGTGTTCGAAAAAGTAGATACATTGGAGACGTATCAATATGTGACTCCCAAGTACATGAAGAAATTCGCTGTACACCCTCCATGCCCAAGGCCTCCATTGGCACCAGGCCAAGTTGCTGATCCCTCTAGCATCCGAAGAGGTGAGGAATTTCCTGCTGAATGGGGAAAGCGTCAAGCTAAACTAGCCAAACTGGCAAAAGAGGCAGTGAGGAAATTCAATGAAGACTCTGCTGTTGCTGCCACTGCTGAGGCCTCTGCTAGCAAGCCCAAGGAGACTATGCCTAAGAAGCCTGCACATAAGCCCAGTGCTTCTTCTTCAATGCACTCACGGCCAAGCTCTTCTGCTAAGCCCTCACGTCCAATTCCTCAAACTGCCCCAGTTCCTCAAGCTCCAAAACCCTCAGCTCCTCTGGCAAAGTCCTCGGCACCTGTGCATATCGCCTCGTCTCAAAGGACCACAGGCAAATCAATTGCCTCGGTAGCCTCAGCAAGTTCTTCAGCTCCTCTGCATTCCTCAACAGGCCCCACATTGTTGAAGACCAAGGCCACTGCTGGACGAGGCACTAGACCAAGTCCTCAAAAGAAACAGGTCACCTTCCAAGTACTGTCCTCTGATGACGAAGTTGATGATGATGAACTCGCCGAAATCATCGAGACAGGCAAGAAAGGGACGCTAGAGCCAAAGGCACAAACATGCCTCTGCTTTTGGATTCGAAGTTGATCCTCGATTTCATTGACCTATGGCACAAGGATCCCAACACTCCTATGCCTGACCTCAACCTCACTCCTGGCCAAAGTCACATGCTGACCGCCTTCATAGGCGAGGAAAAATGGAAATTTGAAAAGGCCAGGAAGTTGAAGAAAGCGCAGTACAAGAAAGAGCGATATCTGAAGAAGAACATTGTCAAGATGACAACTGATGAACTCGTGGCTGTTCAAGCTAAAATCAAAAACCTCAGTGATGAATTCGATGCCTACCATGCAGATTGGAAGGGAGCGAAAGTCAGATTTGTGAAATTGGCAAAGACATTCACCTCCAATGTTGCTACTCAAACGCACATTGAAATTCCTCAGGCTGAAGCATCTACTCAGTCGACTGAACAACATGCCAGCACCGCTGATGAAAATCAGGCTGCTGAAGAAAATGAGGCTGATGACTGCATTCCAGCCGTTGATGACATTGCCAGGGAAACCACTAGTGTTGCGCCTGAAGAACAAGCCAGGCCAGCTGAGGCATCAACCGCTGAGCCTGGAGAATCTGAACCAACTAGGCAAACTAAAATAGTTGTGCCTGAAGAAACTAAGCCTATTTCCTCTGCTCCTCCTGCACCAACAACAAGTACAGTTCTTCCTTCTGCATCAGAAGCGAAGAAAACCAGAGTTGCGGAGCGAGCAACAGTGAAAAAGAGGAAAGCATCTGCTTCATCAAATTCTTCAGCACCGAAGAAGATGAAGATATTGACAAGCTCTTTTGAGAATCCCATATATGTTGTTCTCATTTCAAGCATGCCTTCAAAGGAACTCGTTCCCTTTGGTGAAGATTATGAGAACCCAAGCGGATCTGATGACGATGTTCCTTCTACTGCTTCTTCAGAGCAGTTGGACGAAGAAATTGAAGTGGATAATATCCCTTCAACCCCAGTTATCTCATTGCCTATGCCTTAGTTCACAGCTGAAGAGGCAGGCGTTGAAGAATTGAATGAGGAAGATGAAGACGTGGACATTGGGTGCTCCACTCCAGTGTTGAATGATGATTATTGGGATAGTCAACACCCCAACTCTCCACTCTTCACACCTCTGCAACAAATCCCTCAGTCCCCAGTGCACACTGAAGTTCAAATGGGTTCTGCAGATCATCACTCCACTCCTTCCATTCATGAAGAAATTCCAGCCACTAGTGTTGATGTTAATGTTGATGAAGAATTGAAGACCCAGGATGCTTCTGAAGCAGAAACTGAAATTCCTCAGCCTGTGGTTCCGGAGATTGTGATTCCTGAGGCTGTGATGACTTTGACTCACACTCCTCATCTCAAGCCGAAGAATCCCTTCTCCAAGAAGCAAACATTCAAGGCTGATGACTTCTTCCACGAGCATGTGTTCTTCACAGATTACAACCCATATGATTCTGCTCGTCTTAGAAGGAAGCGTTTCTGGACTGCCAGCCAAGCAAACTTCTATTCTTCACTACTTTTTATAAGGACAAAGTCTTCGACCATGCGCATATTCCTCATGTGGACATGGAATCACTGCCTTGCTTCACGCCAGTCCTCAGTGTTCTTCACGATGGTGGACTGCTCAACTTTTGCACTGATATATGTGATTGGAATGAAGAACTAATTCTTTAGTTTTATGCAACGCTGCGCATCACAGGAAATGCTGAAGATGTCAACTCTTGGGTATTGGACTGGATGACAGAGAATACTTACTTCAAAGCACCGGCCTCTGAATTTCTTCATGCCCTGCCTATCAGTCCTCCCCTTGAAGGTGCACGTTGTATATATCATAGGAACATCAATCTCAGAACATAGTGGATACTAGGGATCAAACCCTAACAAAACTAACTCGATTACATGATAGATCCCATCCAACCCATCACCGTCCAGCAAGCCTACGATGGAATTACTCACGCACGGCGGTGAGCAACATGAAATTGGTGATGGAGGATGGTTGATGATGACGATGGCGACGGATTCCCCTCTCCGGAGCCCTGAACGGACTCCAGATCAGCCCTCCCAAGAGGTTTTAGGGCTTGGCGGTGGCTCCGTATCATAAAACGCGATGAATTCCTCTCTCTGGCTTTTTTCTCCCCAAAACACAATATATAGAGTTGGAGTTGGAGTCGGAGAGGCACCAGGAGCCCCACGAGGTAGGGGCACGCCCTAGGGGGGCAGGCGCGCCCCCCACCCTCGTGGAGAGGTGGTGGGCCCCCTGGCCTTCATCTTTTGCAGGTATTTTTTATATTTTCCAAAAAGTTGCTCCGTGAAGTTTCAGGTCATTCCGAGAACGTTTGTTTCTGCACATAAATAACACCATGGTAATTCTGCTGAAAACAGCGTCAGTCTGGGTTAGTTCCATTCGAATTATGCAAGTTAGAGTCCAAAACAAGGGCAAAAGTGTTTGGAAAAGTAGATACGTTGGAGACGTATCAACTCCCCCAAGCTTAAACCTTTGCTTGTCCTCGAGCAATTCAGTTGACAAACTGAAAGTGATAAAGAAAAACTTTTACAAACTCGGTTTGCTCTTGTTGTTGTAAATATGTAAAGCCAGCATTCAAGTTTTCAGCAAAGATTATAACTAACCACATTCGCAATAACGCTCAGGTCTCAAGTTTACTCATATCAATAGAATAATCAACTAGCGAGCAATAATAATATATCTCGGGTGACAACACTTTCTCAAAACAATCATAATATGGTATAACAAGGTGGTATCTCGCTAGCCCTTTTTGAGACCGCAAAACATAAATGCAGAGCACCTTTAAAGACCAAGGACTGACTAGACATTCTAATTCATGGTAAAAGAGATCCAGTCAAGTCATACTCAATGTAAACTAACAGTAATGAATGCAAATGACAGTGGTGCTCTCCAACTGGTGCTTTTTAATAAGAGGATGATGACTCAGCATAAAAGTAAATAGATAGGCCCTTCGCAGAGGGAAGCAGGGATTTGTAGAGGTGCCAGAGCTCGGTTTTGAAACCGAGGTGAATTATATTTTGAGCGGTATACTTTCATTGTCAACATAACAACCAAGAGATGGTGATATCTTCCATGCTACACACATTATAGGCGGTTCCCAAACAGAATGGTAAAGTTTATACTCCACCTTCCACCAACAAGCATCAATCCATGGCTTGCTCGAAATAACGAGTGCCTCCAACTAACAAGAGTCCCGGGGGGAGTTTTGTTTGCAATTATTTTGATTTAGTTTGCATAAAGCATGGGACTCGGCATCCCAGTGACCAGCCATTTATCTCGTGAGTGAGGAGCGGAGTCCGCTCCTCTTGAGAATAACCCGCCTAACATGGAAGATACAGACAACCCTAGTTGATACATGAGCTATTCGAGCATACAAAACAGGATATTTATTTGAAGGTTTAGAGTTTGGCACATACAAATTTACTTGGAACGGCAGGTAGATACCGTATATAGGTAGGTATAGTGGACTCATGTGGAATAACTTTGGGGTTTAAGGGATTGGATGCACAAGAAGTATTCCCGCTTAGTACAGGTGAAGGCTAGCAAAAGACTGGGAAGCGACCAGCTAGAGAGCGACAACAGTCATGAACATGCATTAAAATTAATCAACACCGAATGCAAGCATGAGTAGGATATAATCCACCATGAACATAAATATCGTGAAGGCTATGTTGATTTTGTTTCAACTACATGCGTGAACATGCGCCAAGTCAAGTCACTTAAATCATTCAGAGGAGGATACCACCCTATCATACCACATCACAACCATTTTAATAGCATGTTGGCACGCAAGGTAAACCATTATAACTCATAGCTAATCAAGCATGGCACAAGAAACTATGATCTCTAGTTGTCATTGCAAACATGTTTATTCATAGTAGGCTGAATCAGGAACGATGAACTAATCATATTTACAAAAACAAAAGAGGTTGAGTTCATACCAGCTTTTCTTATCTCAGTCAGTCCATCATATGTAATCATAATTGCCTTTCACTTGCACGACCGAACGATGTTAATAATAATAATAGTGCACGTGCATTGGACTAAGCTAGAATCTGCAAGCATTCAATAAACAGGAGAAGACAGGGCAGTATGGGCTCTTTTTTCAGATCAACAAGTATGCATATAAGAGCCATTTTAACAATTTAATCATGGTCTTCTCCTATCGACCCCCAAAGAAAAGAAAAGAAATAAAACTATTTACACGGGAAAGCTCCCAACAAGCAAAAGAAGAACATGAAATCTTTTTGGGTTTTCTTTTTAATTACTACTACGAGCATGGAAAGTAAACTAATTAAAAGCTACAACTAATTTTTTTTGTTTTTTTCTGAAGGTTTATTAAACACACAAGAAGAAAGCATAAAAAGGAAATTAAACTAGCATGGATGATACAATGAAAAAGTATGAGCACCGACATCTAGCAATGAGTGTGTGAACATAAAATATAATGTTGGTGACAAATACGTACTCCCCCAAGCTTAGGCTTTTGGTCTAAGTTGGTCTATGGCCACAGCTGGCCTGGCGGATATCCATAATAGTAGTTGGGGTCGTACTGAGATGAAGAAGAGGAAGACTCCGATTGCCACTGGCTGACAATCATCTCCGGATCCCACTGATAATTAGACTGTCGTGGGGGATCAACTTGTGGTTCCGGCTCTGGCTCCATGGTTGGTGCAGGGTTCCGATAGGCGTGAATAGCCTTTAACGGAACAAGGTACTGGCCTACAGATAAATCAAATAAAGAAGGAGCAGGCAAGGTAATAGTCTCAGGATGATGTTTATTAAAGAACAATTGGTATTTAAGCTCTCCTTCCCTATTCTTAACAATAAAATCATGTGCCACCATACTTTTATAATCTAGATAAACACGAGGCAGCACCTTTTCTTCCTTCTCATAATGCCTAATAGGTATGTTAAAATGTGCAGCTAGGCATGAAGCATAGATGCCTCCAAAGATGGGGCCCTTGGTATGGTTCAGACTTAACCGTTTCGCAATAATACCGCCCATACTAACAGAGTTATCACCTTATAAACCGTGGAGCAAAATAATAATATCAGGGATACTAAGGTTTTCACAGTTTCTGTGACCAATTAAACAACGACTAGCAAATAATGCGAAATAATGTAAAACAGGAAAATGTATGCTAGTGATTCGTGCATCGGAAACCTTCCTTGTTTCCCCTACAGTGATAGTATCAATAAACCCCTCCACATCATCGCGATGTGGTTCTTCTGTCTTGCCCTCAAAAGGGACTAAACAAAACCAACAAAAATCATAAAGTGACATCTCCTTATGCTCATCATATAAATGAAACTCCACCATAGGTGGTGAGCTCCTAGAATGGAAATGAATGTTTTGCACAAAGGTATTTGTGAGTAAGAGATACTGATCGCATTGTCATGCAGGAAAGCGGTGAGGCCTGCATTCTTAGCCAATTCATGAAAATTTTCATAAATCCCGGCTGCTCTCAAGAAATCATCGGAAGGCCATTCACACGCCCGAACCTCCGCGGTGCGAGGCAGATTATACTTAGGCTTTGGTGCCTTTTCCTTCGAGCTTTGGCTCGATGAGCCCCTCAAAAGTCTCCTCATCATTTTCTGAAAAATTCTGAAATTTTTAGTAACTTCAAAATAAAAGTAAACCAAACTCAATTATATTGATAGCAACTACTCCTACAAGTGCCTAGGGCCTATATCATGCATCAAAACTACTTTTGACCATATAAATTTGACATGCAAGCTCAAGAACAGGGTCACCTAAGCAGAAAAAATTTGCAATGAATAAAGCACTAGAACAAAAACTAATTGGACCAATGGGGGATTTACATACCAAGGAACAATCTCCCCAAGCAGTTTTGTGAGAGGTGCTTTGAGCAAGGAGATCGAAAATGGCAGCAAAATGAGCTTGGACTCAGGTTGAGCAGGATATTCGTGTTTGGGGGAGGAAGAAGGAGTGTGTGGGTGAAAGGATAAGTGGAGGAGGGCCACCGTGGGCCCACGAGGCAGGGGCGCGCCCAGGGGGTAGGGCGCGCCCTCCACCCTCGTGGGAAGGTGGTTGACCCCCATGTTGTGTTCTCAGTGCCAAATATTCTCAAATATTCTAGAAAAAATCATATTTAAATTTCAGGGCATTTGGAGAACTTTTATTTTCGGGGTATTTTTATATTGCACGGATAATCAAATAACAGGAAGAAAAATATTTATTTTTATTTTATTTAATATAAATACCAGAAAGTAAAAGTGGGGTACAGAAGGTTGTGCCTTCTAGTTTCATCCATCTCATGCTCATCAAAAGGAATCCTCTAACAAGGTTGATCAAGTCTTGTTAACGAACTCATTCTGAATAACATGGAACTGGAGAAATTTCGAATAACACTATGTTACCTCAACGGGGATATGCACATCCCCAATAATAAGAATATCATATTTCTTCTTGACAGTAGGAAGAGGGAATTCAAAACCTTCAAATATAATCGATGGAATTTTTCCAATAGAGTTGATACTATGGACTTGAGGTTGTTTCCTTGGAAACTGTACTGTATGCTCATTACCATTTGATGAAGCTATGTACCTAGGGTAGGGTCATGGATCTGTCCAACATACCCTCCCCAAGGACATCTCTACAAAGAATCAGAAGCAGTCGAAGAGAAACCATCATCCACTCGACCATGAAGATGTGTTCACTCGACCACCTTGAAGACACTCGACCACCAGAAGATGAGAAGCCCTTCACTCCGCAACGGTCAGGGTTTAAACCATAGCTTTATGGACATTTATAGCATTTTACTTCGGACGTTACCAGTAACGCTCCTCCTTTATGAACATTGAACCCTATGTAATGGAGGAGGGCTGGGGTCCTGGCGCACTCTATATAAGCCACCCCCCTCCTCTGGGACAAGGGTTTGCATCTTTTGTAAACTCACACATACATATAATCCAGTCGACCGCCTCAGGGCACCGGGACGTAGGGCTGTTACTTCCTCCGAGAAGGGCCTGAACTCGTAAAAACCGTTTGTACAACTACTCCATAGCTAGGATCTTGCCTCCTCATACCTACCCCCCATTCTACTGTCAGTCTTAGATCCACGACAGTTGGCGCCCACCGTGGGGCAGGTGTCTTAGCGACTTGTTGGAGAAGTTGCAATTTTTCTGATCCCCTTCATCATGGTTTTAGGCGGAGGTTTGGCTGAGGGTCGCGAGATCCGTCTCGGCGCGCTCGTGTTTGTCGCCGACGACTCCGCTTGGCTTCAGGAGGCTCCACTCGACGTCGACGCGCTCCCCGTCCGCGGGGCGACACACTTTCGTGTGCGCGTCCGCGGCGTCCTCCTGCGGCAGCCGTCGACCCAGTATCAGTCGACTCCAGCAGCTTTCCCCCTCCCTGCGGCCCGCCGGAGCAAACGCTCCGGTCGGTCGTGGCTTCAGCAGTGGGTGAGGCATGCGGTGGCCCGCCAGTCGGTCACCCCTCAAGTCGCGGCGATCGAGCCCGACGAAACTCTCTACGGCCTGTTCGATCTGTCGACTAGCTCCGTAGAGACCGCATCCGAGTGCGGCAGCAGCGACCCAGTGCTGAAGTTCTGATGGTCAATGGACCACGCAGCTCTCCAGGCTTCACCCGTGAAGACGGAGGCGACGGGAACGGCGATCCGTCGCGCGTTCATGAAGAGTATCGCCCCGAACCCCTCTCTTCGCAACAGAGGGAGGAACTTCGCCGCCGGAACATGGATGCACTACATACTCCTATAGTTGGAGAAACCCCTGAGGCCCAGGCCTTGGAGCAGGCGCGCTTGGCCAACTTGGCTGAACGCACTCGACTGGAGAACCTCCAGCGCGCACTCGACGATCGCGCTCGGTAGCGCGCTCCCGAATCTAGTCGACGCCAACTTCCTCCGACTCAGGTATACCGAACCTCGATCCAGAATCTAGCAGCTGCTGCCCGGATAGCGGAGTCGATCCAACCCTCCCAGTCAGAAGCTGGCCGAGGTCTGGTGCAGATCCGAACCTTGCTCCGAGCGGCGGGAGAACAGAATACGGTTGTATCTCAGTCGCGGAATAGGATCCATAGCAGATCCGTGGCTGCAGACACAGTTCAGTCGGGCCATAGCCCAAGATCGCCCCCGGGGCGTGAGGGACGTGGAGATCGACGAGATCAGTACAGAAACCGAAGCAGTATGATCACCGAGTCGATCGCGATGATCGTCGTCGAGTGCCCACGCCTCCCCCAAGGAGTGGGTCATACACGCCTCGGCAACATGAAGACAGACGCCCTCACAGTGTTGGGCGAGGTATTACAGTCGACCCCAGGGAGCCAGGCTTTGATGCGAGATCTATTCTCGTTCAGGGCTTGGTCGACAGAAACAGAGCTCACCGAGAGGGCCATGACAGAGATCCGCAAACCAGCAACAGAGCGCATGTCTCAGGACCAGAGTGCTTCAGCGGAGCTATCAGAGCTGCAGTGATTCCCCCCAACTTCAGGTTGGCGACTGGAGTCAGTAAGTTCACTGGTGAGTCCAAGCCGGACACTTGGCTTGAAGACTACCGAGTGGCTGTCCAGATTGGTGGTGGCAATGATGAAGTGGCCATGAAACACCTTCCTCTGATGTTGGAGGGCTCGGCTAGAGCATGGCTGAATCAGTTGACGCCTAGCAGTATTTATACTTGGGAAGATCTCGCTCGAGTGTTTGTCAGAACATTCGAGGGCACTTGCAAACGGCCGGCAGGTTTGACAGAATTACAGTGTTGTGTTCAGAAACTGAATGAAACTTTGAGGGATTATATCCAGAGATGGATCACCCTACACCACACGGTAGAGGATGTGTCGGATCATCAGGCAATTTGTGCCTTTAAGGAAGGTGTCAGGTATCGGGAGTTGAATATGGAATTCGGCCGAACAGGAAATATGACTCTGGCTCGGATGATGGAGATTGCCACCAAGTATGCCAATGGTGAAGAAGAAGAAGAACGACT
Source organism: Triticum urartu (assembly GCF_003073215.2). Taxonomy (NCBI): domain Eukaryota; kingdom Viridiplantae; phylum Streptophyta; class Magnoliopsida; order Poales; family Poaceae; genus Triticum; species Triticum urartu. The sequence goes on along the minus strand of NC_053023.1, from coordinate 567,565,261 downwards.
CCGGAGTGGCAAGCACAAAGCAGTCACCCACGAAGCCGGAGGAGGAAACTCCGGTCGGAAACAGAAGCGCAAGGCCGAGCCAGCTGCTCCTGGTGAAGCCTTGGCTGTGGTTCAAGGAAAGTTCAAGGGGAAGCCCAAAGGGCCGTGGAACCCCAAGAAAGTAAAAGATCAAGATGGAAATGACGTGTTGGATCTGTCGTGCCACATCCACACCAAAAAAGATGAAGACGGTATTTCATTTACCCGAAGCACACCACTTGACAATGTCGGCTCCTAATCCAGCAATTCCGAGAGAAACAACCCAAGGAAAAGGAGAAGGAAGCAGACAAGGCTGAGGATGAGGAAGAGGATGATGATGGTTATCCCCACGTGAATTCCACTCTGATGATTTTTGCTGACGTTGAGAGCAAAAGTTGATTGAAAGTCATCAATAGAGAAGTGAACATGGTCGCTCCGGTGACGCCCAGTTATTTGAAGTGGTCGCAGACTGCTATTACATTCGACCAGTCTGATCACCCAGCACACATAGCCACCCCTGGGAGGCAAGCACTGGTGGTCGACCCGGTGGTCGAAGGCACTCGACTGACAAAAGTCCTGATGGACGGTGGCAGTGGCCTAAACATACTGTATGCAGAGATGTTGAAGGGAATGGGCATTCTGATGTCCAGACTCAGTGAGAGCAATATGAGTTTCCATGGGGTCATTCCAGGCAAGAAGGCTGCAAAACTCGGCCAGATTGCTCTCGACGTGGTTTTCGGTGATTCCAAGAATTACCTCAAAGAAAAGTTGACATTTGAAGTTGTGGATTTCCAGAGTGCTTATCATGCCATTCTGGGCAGGCCAGCTTATGCACGATTTATGGCTCGACCATGTTACGTGTATCTCAAATTGAAGATGCCTGGTCCCAAAGGGGTGATCACTATCTCTGGTAATCGGAAGAAGGCAGAAGAGAGCTTCCAAAAGGGCTCAAAGATCGCTGATGCTCAGATGGCCTTGGTAGAATTGCAAGAATACCAGAAAAATGCGGATCCGAGTGATATGTTGCAAGCCAAGAAGCCAGCCACAGATTCAGCATTCCAGTCGTCCGGTGAAACGAAGTCGATTCACATTCACCTGACAGATCCCAATGCCGCTCCGACTCATATTTCAACCACACTCGACTCCAAATAGGAAGAAGCGCTCATCCAGTTCCTCCATGAGAACTGGGACATCTTTGCATGGAAGCCTTCTGACATGCCGGGTGTTCCCAGGGGACTGGCTGAGCATCATTTGCGAGTCGACCCAAAAGTGAAACCAGTCAAAGAACATCTTCGACGGTCCGTCGTACAGAAGAGAAAGGCAATCGGTGAAGAGGTGGCTCGGCTTTTGGCAGCTGAGTTTATCCGAGAGATTTACCACTCCGAGTGGTTAGCCAATGTTGTCATGGTCCCAAAGAAGGATGACTCACTTCGCATGTGCATTGACTTCAAGCATATCAATCGGGCCTGCCCGAAAGATCACTTTCCTCTCCCTCGCATCGACCAGATAGTCGACTCGATTGCAGGGTATGAGCGTTTGTCCTTTTTGGACGCCTACTCCGGGTACCACCAGATCCGTCTGTACGGACCCGACAAGATAAAGACAGCTTTTATAACCCCGTTTGGGTGCTTCTGTTATGTCACAATGCCATTCGGTTTGAAGAACGCTGGAGCCACATTCATGCGGATGATTCAGAAGTGCCTGCTCACTCAGATCAGACGGAATGTGGAAGCATACATGGATAAAATTATGGTCAAGTCACGTAAAGGTTCCGACCTACTGACTGACCTTGCTGAAACCTTTGCCAGCCTCAGAAGGTATGATATCAAGCTCAATCCATCAAAGTGCATGTTTGGAGTTCCGGGTGGAAAATTACTCGGTTTCCTCATTTCTGAACAAGGGATCGATGCTAACCCAGAGAAAGTGGGTGCTATACTCCGAATGAAACGCCCTGTGCGTGTGCATGATGTCCAGAAGCTTACTGGTTGCTTGGTCGCCCTAAGTCGATTCATTTCTCGCCTCGATGAAAAGGCGCTGCCTCTTTACTGACTGATGAAGAAATCAGATAAGTTCGAGTGGACCCCAGAAGCTGATGCAGCATTTGTAGAGCTAAAAGCCCTGCTTTCCACCAAGTCGGTGCTTGCTGCTCCAATCAGCAAAGAGCCTTTACTGCTTTATATAGTAGCCACTGGACAAGTCGTCAGTACAGTACTTACGGTCGAGCGGGAAGAAGAAGGAAAAGCTTATAAAGTTCAGTGCCCAGTTTATTATATTTCTGAAGTCCTGACTTCGTCAAAGCGGAGATATTCGCACTACCAGAAGCTCGTCTATGGGATTTACATGACCACGAAGAAGGTTGCACACTATTTCTCTGATCACTCTGCTACAGTCGTCAGCGACGCTCCATTGTCAGAGATTCTGCACAACAGAGATGCAACTGGTCGAGTGACAAAATGGGAGATTGAACTCCTTCCCTTAGATATCAAGTTTGAGGCAAAGAAAGCTATCAAGTCCCAAGCAATAGCAGATTTCCTCGCCGAGTGGATCGAATAGCAACTGCCGACTCAAGTTCACTCGGAGCACTGGACCATGTTCTTTGACGGATCCAAAATGCTGAATGGTTCTGGTGCTGGGGTAGTACTGGTATCCCCCCGAGGAGACAGGCTCAGATATGTCCTCCAGATTCACTTTGATTCCTCCAACAATGAAGTAGAGTATGAAGCACTCATGTATGGGTTGCGCATGGCCATTTCACTCGGCGTCCGTCGCCTCATGGTCTACGGCGACTCAGATTTGGTAGTCAATCAAGTGATGAAGGAGTGGGACGTCAGAAGCCCCGCCATGACTGGTTACTGCAACGCTATGAGGAAGCTGGAAAAGAAGTTTGAGGGGTTAGAGCTCCATCACATACCCCGACTGAAAAATCAAGCAGCCGATGAATTGGCAAAGATAGGCTCCAAGAGAGAAGCCATTCCCAGCAATGTGTTTTTGGAGCATATTCACACGCCGACAGTTCAGGAAGATCCTTTTACTGAAGAGCCTCCGCAGCCTAAGAGCTCCACAGACCCGACTGAAGTTGAGGTCCCAGCCGTGGTCGACCTGATCATGGAGGTTCTGGCCATTACTCCCGACTGGACATTGCCCTACATTGCGTACATCCTCGGGAAAGAACTCCCAGAGGATGAGGAAGAGGCTCGACAGATCGTCCGTCGATCCAAGGCCTTTATTGTGATAAGAGGATAACTGTTTAGCGAAAGCGTGACTGGAGTCGGTCAGAAATGCATAACACCAGAAGAATGTCGAATGATCCTCAATGACATCCACTCGGGGACCTGTGGTCACCATGCGTCCTCTCGGGCCATCGTGGCTAAAGCATACCAAGCTAGATTTTATTGGCCACGAGCAAACGAAATGGCGAAAGATATAGTCGAGAGATGTGAAGGCTGTTCTGCCAAGTGACCTGCTCCACAACGCACCCCGAGTCGAGCTCTTCTCCGAAGAGGAAGCAGAACAGGCCCGACAAGATTCAGTCGATCTCTTAGAGGAGGAAAGAGAGATGGCCTTGATCCGGTCGACCATTTATCAGCAAGACTTGCGTCGATTCCACGCCAGAAATGTGAGGGGTTGAGCCTTTCAAGAAGGAGACCTCGTTCTTCGAGTGGATCAACAGAAACCACACAAGCTCGCCCCGACTTGGGAAGGCCCCTTCATCATCACCAAAGTTCTCCACAACGGAGCATACCATCTTTACAGTGTTGAGCATCAGAAAGACGAGCCACCGGCTTGGAACGCGGAGCTACTCCGCCCCTTTTATACTTAAGCACTCGTTCGAATAAAATGTAATAAGAAACACCTTTGTAATTTGTTTATCAAAGACAAGAGCTTACAGTCCTCTCATACAATCGTAGTCATTCTTATTTACTTCTGAAATCCCCCAGTGGGTGGGCTTAGTCACGAATCGGTTTCGCCTAAGTTCGAAAGAAAATCCTACCGAGTGGAGAGCAATCCTCCCACTCGGGGGCTTAGCTGCAGTCCAGCACTCGCCTAAGTTCTCTCACTCTGAGGCTTAGCTGCAGTCCAGTTGTAACGCCCTCAATGCGGCTATATCTCCTACGTGTCGAACCACGACTTAGAGGCATAACCGCATTGAAAGCAATGTCGCAAGTGAGGTAATCTTCACAACAACCCATGTAAATAATTAAAGGGGAAAAGATACATAGTTGGCTTACACTCGCCACGTCACACAAATACATGAATAACATTACATTCATCCAATACACTCATGGTCCGACTATGGTACCAAAATAAAGATCAACCCCCAAATGCGACAAAGTCCCCGATCGCCCCAACTGGGCACCACTACTGATCATCTAGGAAAGACACGTAGTAACGGCGAGAGTCTTCGTCGAACTCCCACTTGAGCTCGGTCATGTCATCTGGAACGGTATCATCGGTCCCTGCATCTGGTTTAGGAAGGAATCTGTGAGTCACGGGGACTCAGCAATCTCACACCCTCACGATCAAGACTATTTAAGCTTATAGGTAAGGTAAAGGTATGGTGTGGAGCTGCAGCAAACGACTAGCATATATGGTGGCTGACCTATTCGCAAAAGAGAGCGAGAAGAGAAGGCAAAAGCACGGTCGAACAACTATGATCAAGAAGTGATCCTAGAACAACCTACGTCAAGCATTACTCTAACACCGTGTTCACTTCCCGGACTCCGCCGAGAAGAGACCATCACGGTTACTCACGCGGTTGATGTATTTTAATTAAGTTAAGTTTCATGTTATCTACAACCGGACATTAACAAATTCCCATCTGCCCATAACTGCGTGCACGGCTTTCGAAAGTTCAAATCCCTGCATGGGAGTCCCAACTTAGCCCATCACAAGCTCTCACGGTCAACGAAGGATATTCCTTCTCCCAAGACAATCCGATCAGACTCGGCATCCCGGTTACAAGACATCCTCGACAATGGTAAAACAAGTCCAGCAACACCGCTCGAATGTGCCGACAAATCCCGATAGGAGCTGCACATATCTCGTTCTCAGGGCACACTTAGATGAACACTACGTACAACTAAAACCAACCCTTAAGTTTCCCCGAGGTGGCGCTGCAAGTGGTTCTGTTTTGGACCAACACTCAGAGGAGCACTGGCCCGGGGGGTTTAAATAAAGATGACCCTTGGGCTCCGGAAACCCAAAGGAAAAAGAGGCTAGGTGGCAAATGGTAAAACCAAGGTTGGGCATTGCTGGAGGAGTTTTATTCAAGGCGCACTGTCAAGGGGTTCCCATTATAACCCAACCGTGTAAGGAACGCAAAATCCGGGAACATAACACCGATATAACGGAAACTAGGGCGGCAAGAGTGGAACAAAACACTAGGCATAAGGCCGAGCCTTCCACCCTTTACCAAGTATATAGGTGCATTAAGATAAACAAGATAACATGGTGATATCCCAACAATAAACATGTTCCAACAAGGAACGATCTCCAATCTTCACCTGCAACTAGCAACGCTATAAGAGGGGCTGAGCAAAGCGGTAACATAGCCAAACAACGGTTTGCTAGGACATGGTGGGTTAGAGGAATGATAAGCAAGTGGTAGGTATCGTAGCATAGGCATAGCAAAAGAGCGAGCATCTAGCAAGAAAAGACAGAAGTGATTTCGAGGGTATGGTCATCTTGCCTGCAAAGTACTCAGAGTTACCTTGATCCACGTAAGCAAACTCAATAGGCTCCTCGTTCACGAACTCGTCTCCCGGCTCTACCCAAACAAGAACAACAATCAAAAGGAGCACAATCAACCACGTGCAATGCTCAAGCAACATGCTGCAAACATGGTATGATATCGTGGATGCGATATGTGATGCACATGCAAGATTTGAGAAGTAATGATTGAAACAGGCCTCAACATGGAAATCCAAGAGTGCCACTGGAAAGGTGAGGTGATTTCGGTTGAAAACGATATAAAGATCACTGGAATCGGGTGCACGGTTTAGAAATGGCAAGCAAAACAAATATGGCACCGGTCTGCGATAATCAGCAAGTAGCCATCTAAATGCAACAAGATAAATATGCTACAGCACTCAAACATAGCAACAAAATACATGGCAGTGATCCACTCATGATGCTTGACAAAAGATGAACACTGAGCTATGGCTAATTCATCCATTAACCAGTTCAAACAAGCATGGCAAAAGTGCAAATGATAACAAGTTTCAGACTTGGTGAAATTAACACAAGTCTGGAATTTATCATGAGGAAGCAAACTTTAGAGCACGAACACTACAAGCTACAGGAACATATCATGGCAAAGAAAGGCATGGCATGAAGCTACTCTAAGAATATAACAAAAGTCCCTTAGTGACCTTGAGCCAAAAGGGAACATAAAATACATTTGCAAGCATGTGAACATAGCAAAAACATAAACAGATTCAGACTTAGTGAAAAACTAGAACATGTAAACAGATTAACAAGTAGGCATGTTTACGAGCTCGATGCACTCACTACCGAGCATGGCATGACAAACTAAGCATACCTCCATCAAGAAGACATGACATAGAAGCTAGAAATGGCAAGTACAACATCATAGCATGCACGGATCAATAGCAATATCCTCGGCAAAATCGCTAAACATGTCAACAATCTGCCAGGATCATTTTATAGCAAAGGTAGAGCTCGATTGACTCAAGCTAGGGTGCTCCATAATTGCAAACAAAGACATGGATGGATAGAGCACCACAATATTAACAAAACATCCTTACTGATCATCCTCAAAAGAGGCACGGATCACTAGGAAACAACATGAACATATGGCATAACAACAAAATCAGGACAGGGACTTAGTGAAATTCTAAGTTCCTGAAATCAGCATCAACGATTACGCTACTTTGCATGCTTGTGCTAGTCACCACAAATATCACAAAAATACATGGCATACACCCCTGTAAGGATAACATGGCATTCTACCAAACACATGTAGAGCTCAAGATCATATCATGCACACATTAATCATGGCAAAAATGACAAAAGGCCATTTGCTGAAATAGATCTGACAAATTCATCACATGGCCCTCTTCCAACAGCATTTCGGGCATCAAGATGAGCTCAAATGAAAATGATGCAATGAGATGAAATGATGTACTCGTCGAGGCGAACATTTTGATATGCTGCACGCACAAATCAGAGCGACGATGAGGGAGTTATGACATGCCAAAGTTTGCAAATATTTAGAGTTTCGGGAGGAAAAAGTCAACCCGAGGTGGATCTCAGATCTGGATCCGGCCGGAGTTACTGTAGCATGCACTGTAGCAGTCGCCGGATCAAGGTCGCCGGAGTCATCCCTGGTCGCCGGAGTACTTGCCGGCGCCGTCGAGCGGAGGTGGCCGGAGGGAGCTGCGGGGACGGAGTTGGCCGGAGGTGGCGCGGCTCCCCGGTGGCGCGGCGGAGGCGAGGGCGACCGGAGGTGGCCCGCGAGGTCCGGCCGGCGAGGTCGAGCACGGTGGCCGGCGAGCTGGAGTGCGCCGGCGGCAGGCGGACGCGGCGGCCGGCTCGGGCAGCCCGGGCGGCGCGCGGGAGGAGAGGACGCGGGGAGGCGGCGGTGAGGAGATGGGCCGCGGGGGCCGGCCCCAGGCTCCCCGGGCCGCACGGCGGCGGGCGGCGATACGGGGACACGTGGCGGTGTCCTATTGGTGGCAGTGGTGTGTACGGTCGGCGGCGGACATGTCCGGTGGCGGCGCGAGGATTTTTTAGGGTTAGAGGTTGGAGAGACCCGAAATTTCGGAGGAGGGGCTAGTTTTATAGGTAGAGGGAGCTAGGAAGCTCCAAATGAGGTGCGGTTTTCGGCCACGCGATCGTGCTCAATCGCTCTAGACGATGGAGGGGTTTTTGGTGGGCTTTGGGCCAAAATTGGAAGGGTGTTGGGCTGCAACACACACGAGGCCTTTTCGGTCCCTCGGTTAACCGTTGGAGTATCAAACGAAGTCCAAATGGCACGAAACTTGACAGGCGCTCTACCGGTAGTAAACCAAGGCCGCATGGCAAGTCTCGGTCCAATCCGGAAATGTTTAACCCCCACACACGAAAAGAGGTAGAAAGGTCCACCGGGTGACATAGGAGCGCCGGAATGCAAAACGGACAACGGGGAAAATGCTCGAATGCATGAGACGAACACGTATGCAAATGCAATGCACATGATGACATGATATGAGATGCATGACAAAGACAAAACACACGGAGACAAAAACTGACAATGGAGAAATAAAATAACTTAGTGCCGGAAACGGCAAGAGTTGGGATACAGATAAGGTAAATTACATCCGGGGTGTTACAACACTCCACCACTATGAAAGGATCTCGTCCTGAGATCTAGGACTGGAAAAACTCTGGGTACTCAGAACGGAGGTGGTCCTCGCGTTCCCAGCTGGCTTCATGGTCGGAATGGTGTGACCACTTGACTTTGAGGAATTTGATTGACTTGTTGCGAGTCTTGCGCTCAGTTTCTTCAAGAATAGAAACTGGGTGCTCACGATAAGAAAGGTCTTCTTGGAGATCAATGTCTTCGAAGTTGACGGTGCGGTCAGGGGTCTTGAAGCACTTGCGGAGCTGAGAGACATGGAACACGTCGTGCACGTTTGCAAAGTTGGAGGGAAGCTCGAGTTGATAGGCGAGATCGCCTCTCTTGCTGACGATCTTGAAAGGACCCATGTATCTAGGGGAAAGCTTCCCTTTGATACCGAAGCGACGAGTACCTTTCATTGAAGAGATGCGGAGGTAAACATGGTCTCCGATCTCGAAAGCCAAATCACGATGCTTACTATCATAGTAGCTCTTTTGGCGCGATTGCGCAGCTTTGAGGTTATCACGAATGACTTTGCACATCTCCTTTGCCTCTGTGATCAAGTCATTGCCAAGAAGTTAACGTTCACCAGTCTCTGACCAGTTAAGAGGAGTACGGCACTTCCTACCATAGAGAATTTCAAATGGGGCCTTTCCCAAACTCGCTTGAAAGTTGTTGTTGTAGGAGAAATCGGTATATGGAAGACAATCTTCCCACTTCATACCGAAAGAGATGACGTAAGCCCTGAGCATATCTTTAAGGATCTGAGTGACACGCTCGACTTGGCCAGTAGTTTCAGGATGAAAAGCTGTGCTGAAACGGATGTTGGTGCCCATGGCCTTCTGAAAAGAATCCCAAAACTTGGAGGTAAAGATGCTGCCACGATCTGAAGAAATCAACTATGGAATGCCGTGCAGAGAGACAATACGAGAGGTATATAGCTCTGCCAATTGAGCTGTTGTGATAGACTCTCTGATAGGCAGAAAGTGAGCCACTTTAGTGAGTTTGTCGATGACAACGAAGATAGCATCATTGCCACGCTTGGACTTTGGAAATCCAGTCACGAAGTCCATCTCAATGTGGTCAAACTTCCATTCTGGAATGGCAAGAGGTTGGAGGAGACCAGCTGGTCGTTGGTGTTCTGCCTTCACTCTTCTACAGACGTCACATTCATTCACGAACTAAGCAATCTCACGCTTCATTCGAGTCCACCAATACGACTGCTTGAGGTCCTGGTACATCTTTGTACTTCCAGGGTGGATGGAGAGGAGTGAATTGTGAGCCTCGTTCATAATGACTTTACGAAGTTCACCTTTAGGCATAACAATGCGATCCTCGAAGAATAGAGTATCCTTGTCATCAAGACGATAGCACTTGTACTTAGGTTGACTCTTGGCAATCCCAATCTTCACCTTCTTCACCATAGCATCAAGAAGTTGAGCCTCGCGAATCTGATCTTCCAAAGTAGGAGAGACTTGGAGGTTTGTGAGAAAACCATGAGGAAAAACTTGCAGGTTGAGTTTGCGGAAAGCTTCACAAAACTCGGGTTGGTAAGGCTTGAGAATCAAACTGTTGCAGTAAGCCTTCCTGCTCAATGCGTCAGCAATTACATTGGCCTTGCCTGGAGTATATTCGATGCTCGGATTATACTCTTGAATCATTTCGACCCAACGAGTCTGCCTGAGGTTGAGATTAGGCTGAGTGAAGATGTATTTGAGACTCTTGTGGTCAGTGAAGATGTCCACTTTTCTTCCCAATAAGAGATGTCTCCAAGTCAAAAGAACATGCACAACTGCCGCCAACTAGAGGTCATGAGTGGGGTAGTTCTTTTCATTGGGCTTCAACTGGCAAGAAGTATAAGCCACAACTTTCTTCTCTTGCATCAACACTGCACCAAGACCTTGAAGAGAGGCATCGCAGAAGACCTCGAACGGTTTGGATTCATCAGGAGGAGTCAGAACTGGAGAAGTGACTAATTTCTCTTTCAGGGTGTTGAAAGCGATGTCACATTCAGGGGACAAAACGTACTTCACATGCTTCTGGAGAAGGTTGGAAAGAGGCTTCGCGATCTTAGAGAAGTTCTCAACGAACCTTCGACAATAGCTTGCGAGCCCAAGGAAGCTGCAGAGTTGTTTCACGTTCTGAGGTGGTTCCCAATTCACAATTGCAGACACCTTCTCAGGATTCACCGCTATGCCCTTGGCAGAGATGATATGCCCAAGATAGAGAACCTCATCGAGCCAAAACTTGCACTTTGAAAACTTAGCATAGAATTGATGTTCTCTGAGCTTATCCAGCACCAAACGCAAGTGCTTGGCATGATCTTCCTTGTTCTTGGAAAAGACCAAAATGTCATCGAGGTAGACCAAGACGAAGTCATTTGTCTAGGGGTTGAAGATGAAGTTCATCATGCGAGAGAATGCTGGCGGAGCGTTGACGATGCCAAAAGACATGACAGTGTATTCATATGAACCATAGCTTGTTCTGAATGCTGTCTTAGGGATATCTTGCTCATGAATTCGAATCTGGTGATAGCCCATACGGAGATCAAGCTTGGAGAATACTTGAGCACCTTTGAGTTGTTCAAACAGCTCGTTGATGTTGGGAAGTGGGTACTTGTTCTTTATAGTCTTCTTGTTCAATGGACGGTAGTCGACACAGAGTCGGTCTGTTCCATCCTTCTTCTTCACAAAAAGAACTCCACAACCCCACGGAGAAGAACTAGGTCGGATGAGACCCATTCGCTCTTGAATATCGAGTTGTTTCTTCAGCTCCTTCAACTCTTCAGGTCCAAGCTTGTAAGGACGTTTGCAAACAGGTTCCGTGCCAGGCTCAAGATCAATGACGAATTCAACTGGCCGGTGCGGAGGCATTCCTGGAAGCTCTTCTGGAAAGACGTCTTGATATTCACAAACGACTGGAATTTGAGAGATGGCATCCAGTTCACCCTTCTCATTGAGAGAAAATAGATGGATGGTATCATCCCTTGCGGCAAAGACAATTACATCCTCAGACGAATGAGTCAATTGAATCTGCCTGGCAGCACAATCAAGCTGAGCCTTGTGCTTAGAAAGCCAGTCCATTCCAAGAATAAGATCAATATCCGAGTTACCAAGGACCACTGGAGAGGATAGAAACTTATAGTCACCCAACGTGATAGATACATCCGGGACGCAATTGTTAGATGTCATTTGCTTGCCCAGGGACACAATCTTCAACGGGAAAGTAATCCTTTCGGTCACAAATTCATGCTTGGCAACAAATGGTCTTGAAATAAAAGAAAGCGATGCACCAGTGTCAAAAAGTACTTTTGCAGGAACATCGTTAACAGGAAGGTTACCCATAATCACATCTGGCGAGTCCTCTGCCTGAGCTGCGTTCAACAAGTTGACCTTGGCGTGCTTGGGGTTATGCTTGACCACTGCGGTACTTGCCGATCTCACAGGAGGGGGAGGAGGAAGACGCCTCTGATTGAAGCATTTGTTGGCATAGTGACCCTTTTGTTGGAACTTGTTGCACATGACCTCTGAAAGCGGACGGTGATACGGAGCACTTGATCTTGGAGCTTGAGATGAAGTCTTGTTCTGAAAGCTATGGTTGGGTGGGTGGGAAGATCCACTGCCACCTTTGCTATTCTGCTGATAAGGCTGGCGGAACGGAGGAGGAGGAAGCCAATACTTTTGCTGCTTAGCCACTTGAGTAGAGGAAGAAGGAGTTGCATCTCTGACTCGCTTCTTGGAAGCATCGCACTTCAGTTGGGCAGCCTCTTGCTTCATTGCCATGTTGTAAAACTCATCGTACTTCTTGGGCTCAAAGAGGACGAGAGCTAGCTGGAGTTCTTCTCTGAGACCGCCCCTGAACTGGTATATCATGCTCTTCTCATCAGGGACGTCTTGCTTAGCGAAACGGGCGAGCTTCTGAAACATGATGTTGTACTGGTAAACAGAAATAGTGTCTTGCTTCAGGTTGCTGAATTCCTCACGCTTACTCTCAACCACACTCTGAGGAATATGATGAGCTTTGAAGTCTTGACAGAATTCATCCCAGGTAATCACACGGCCTCCTCTGGAATCTTTGTACTGCTGAAACCATTCTGCAGCTTGGTCTTTGAGTTGGAAGGAGGCAAACTTGACAAAGTCCTCAGGCCTGACGTTGCTGCACTCAAAATGCTTGCATATATCCACGAGCCAATCATCAGCGTCTGTTGCCTCAACATAATTGCTGAAGGTCTTTGGCTGGTTAGCAAGGAACTGGTTGAGTGTAGCAAACTAATTCTGATTGTTGCCATGGCCACGGTTCCCTTGGTTGCGCTCTTGAAGAAGTTGCATGATCAGCTGCGTGTTTGCATTGGTAGCGGCCATCACAGCTTGCCATGCCTCCAGAGGTGGACGTGGTGGTGGCGGATCAGGATTCAGAGTCGTGCGTGTTGGAGGAGCCATCCTGAAGAGATTGATGTCCGTTAGCATCTTGACAGACAAATATTCAAGCTGAATCAAACGGATTGAAATTGCAACATAAAGTCTTCACATCCGAACAAAATGAACGAAAGCATTCCAATTGAAATGGTCACATTTCCATAAATTGAGAGGCCACTTAGAATTGAGGTAGAAGAATAAAAACAAGGTACGGACAAGAACAAATATTTGGTGAGGATTACCCAATCCCAAACCAAATATCCGTGAAAGAAGAACTAGAGCTACAAGAATTCCCACCTATGAAACTCCTGAACCTTTCCGGTTATGCAATCAGGTGTTGGGGATACAGGGGAAGCATAATATCTCACCCAAATCTAGCAAATCCTACATCCAGCTATATCCATCCTTCAACACATAACCGAGAAACCTTCGGAAATCATTTACCTCAACCTTCGAAAAGCATCCGTTATACAAGTTATGGCAATACTCCCGAACTCCCGCCCTAGTACTGGGTGGCATCGAGGTTATCTCACCAACAACTGCATAAAAGAGATTTTCGATGTCGGCGAAACTCAGGTATTCCAGAATCTGAACGATAAAATTGTGACGACAACACCTCGGAGCTCAACTCCCCGGGACACTGCCACAACCCCTAAATGACAGGAGGCACCAAGAACAATGTTCTCGCCACAAAACCATCAGAACGATTCCAAGATACCCGCGTGATCCTAAAAAAAATTAGTGAAATCTGAGAAGAGAAGAGTCAAAACTCTACGTCAGGATGCCTCACCAGAGCGATGAAGGGACTGAGGAGTAAAAAGAATTCCTAACTCTCCAATATATATAATCCTAGATGACTCAAAACTTTTTTTAGACTCAACAACGCCAACGATTCGATCAAGCAGGGGGGATCCTAAGGTCGGGGAAGGCTCTGATTACCAACTTGTAACGCCCTCGATGCGGCTATATCTCCTACGTGTCGAAGCACGACTTAGAGGCATAACCGCATTGAAAGCAATGTCGCAAGTGAGGTAATCTTCACAACAACCCATGTAAATAATTAAAGGGGAAAAGATACTTAGTTAGCTTACACTCGCCACGTCACACAAATACATGAATAACATAACATTCATCCAATACACTCATGGTCCGACTACGGTACCAAAATAAAGATTAACCCCCAAATGCGACAAAGTCCCCGATCGCCCCAACTGGGCACCACTACTGATCATCTAGGAAAGACACGTAGTAACGGCGAGAGTCTTCGTCGAACTCCCACTTGAGCTCAGTCATGTCATCTGGAACGGTATCATCGATCCCTGCATCTGGTTTAGGAAGGAATCTGTGAGTCACGGGGACTCAGCAATCTCACACCCTCGCGATCAAGACTATTTAAGCTTATAGATAAGGTAAAGGTATGATGTGGAGCTACAGCAAGCGACTAGCATATATGGTGGCTGACCTATTCGCAAAAGAGAGCGAGAAGAGAAGGCAAAAGCACGGTCGAACAACTATGATCAAGAAGTGATCCTAGAACAACCTACGTCAAGCATTACTCTAACACCGTGTTCACTTCCCGGACTCCGTCGAGAAGAGACCATCACGATTACTCAAGCGGTTGATGTATTTTAATTAAGTTAAGTTTCATGTTATCTACAACCGGACATTAACAAATTCCCATCTGCCCATAACCGCGGGCACGGCTTTCGAAAGTTCAAATCCCTGCAGGGGAGTCCCAACTTAGCCCATCACAAGCTCTCACGGTCAACGAAGGATATTCCTTCTCCCAAGACAATCCGATCAGACTCGGCATCCCGGTTACAAGACATCCTCGACAATGGTAAAACAAGTCCAGGAACACCGCCCGAATGTGCCGACAAATCCCGATAGGAGCTGCACATATCTCGTTCTCAGGGCACACTCATATGAACACTGCGTACAACTAAAACCAACCCTCAAGTTTCCCCGAGGTGGCGCTGCAAGTGGCTCTGTTTTGGACCAACACTCAGAGGAGCACTGGCCCGGGGGGGTTAAATAAAGATGACCCTTGGGCTCCGGAAACCCAAGGGAAAAATAGGCTAGGTGGCAAATGGTAAAACCAAGGTTGGGCATTGCTGGAGGAGTTTTATTCAAGGCGCACTGTCAAGGGGTTCCCATTATAACCCAACCGTGTAAGGAACGCAAAATCCGGGAACATAACACCGATATGACGGAAACTAGGGCGGCAAGAGTGGAACAAAACACTAGGCATAAGGCCGAGCCTTCCACCCTTTACCAAGTATATAGGTGCATTAAGATAAACAATATAATATGGTGATATCCCAACAATAAACATGTTCCAACAAGGAACGATCTCCAATCTTCACCCGCAACTAGCAACGCTATAAGAGGGGCTGAGCAAAGCAGTAACATAGCCAAACAATGGTTTGCTAGGACATGGTGGGTTAGAGGCATGATAACCAAGTGGTAGGTATCGTAGCATAGGCATAGCAAAAGTGTGAGCATCTAGCAAGCAAAGATAGAAGTGATTTCGAGGGTATGGTCATCTTGCCTGCAAAGTACTCAGAGTTGCCTTGATCCTCGTAAGCAAACTCAACGGGCTCCTCCTTCACGAACTCGTCTCCCGGCTCTACCCAAACAAGAACAACAAGCAAAAGGAGCACAATCAACCATGTGCAATGCTCAAGCAACATGATGCAAACATGGTATGATATGCGGGATGCGATATGTGATGCACATGCAAGATTTGACAAGGAATGATTGAACCAGGCCTCAACTTGGAAATCCAAGAGTGCCACTGGAAAGGTGAGGTGATTTCGGTTGAAAACGATATAAAGATCACCGGAATCGGATGCACGGTTTGGAAATGGCAAGCGAAACAAATATGGCACCGGTCTGCGATAATCAGCAAGTATCCATCTAAATGCAACAAGATAAATATGCTACAGCACTCAAACATAGCAAAAAAAATACATGGCAGGGATCTACTCATGATACTTCACAAAAGATGAACACTGAGCTACGGCTAATTCATCCATTAACAGGTTCAAACAAGCATGGCAAAAGTGCAAATGATAACAGGTTTCAGACTTAGTGAAATTAATACAAGTCTGGAATTTATCATCAGAAAGCAAACTTTAGAGCACGAACACTACAAGCTATAGGAACATATCATGGCAAAGCAAGGCATGGCATGAATCTACTCTAAGCATATAACAAAAGTCCCTTAGTGACCTTGAGCCAAAAGGGAACATAAAATACATTTGCAAGCATGTGAACATAGCAAAAACATAAACAGATTCAGACTTAGTGAAAAAATGGAACATGTAAACAGATTAACAAGTAGGCATGTTTACGAGCTCGATGCACTCACTACCGAGCATGGCATGACAAACTAAGCATACATACATCAAGAAGACATGACATAGAATCTAGACATGGCAAGGACAACATCATAGCATGCACGGACCAATAGCAACATCCTCGGCAAAATCGCTAAACATGTCGACAATCTGCCAGGATCATTTTATAGCAAAAGTAGAGCTCGATTGACTCAAGCTAGGGTACTCCATAATTGCAAACAAAGACATGGATGGATAGAGCACCACAATATTAACAAAACATCCTTACTGATCATCCTCAAAAGAGGCACGGATCACTAGGAAACAACATGAACATATGGCATAACAACAAAATCAGGACAAGGACTTAGTGAAATTCTAAGTCCCTGAAATCAGCATCAACAATTACACTACTTTGCATGCTTGTGCTAGTCACCACAAATATCACAAAAATATATGGCATACACCCCTGTAAAGATAACATGGCATTCTACCAAACACATGTAGAGCTCAAGATCATATCATGCACACATTAATCATGGCAAAAATGACAAAAGGCCATTTGCTGAAACAGATCTGACAAATTCATCACATAGCCCTCTTCCAACAGCATTTCGGGCATCAAGATGAGCTCAAATGAAAATGATGCAATGAGATGAAATGATGTACTCGTCGAGGCGAACATTTTGATATGCTGCACGCACAAATCGGAGCGACGATGAGGGAGTTATGACATGCCAAAGTTTGCAAATATTTAGAGTTTCGGGAGGAAAAAGTCAACCCGAGGTGGATCTCAGATCTGGATTCGGCCGGAGTTACTGTAGCATGCACTGTAGCAGTCGCCGGATCGAGGTCGCCGGAGTCGTCCCTGGTCGCCGGAGTACTTGCCGGCGCCGTCGAGCGGAGGTGGCCGGAGGGAGCTGCGGGGACGGAGTTGGCCGGAGGCGGCGCGGATCCCCGGTGGCGCGACGGAGGCGAGGGCGACCGGAGGTGGCCCGCGAGGTCCGGCCGGCGAGGTCGAGCGCGGTGGCCGCGAGGTCAAGCGCGGTGGCCGGCGAGCTGGAGTGCACCGGCGGCGGGCGGAGGCGGCGACCGGCTCGGGGCGCCCGGGCGGCGCGCGGGAGGAGAGGACACGGGGAGGCGGCGGTGAGGAGATGGGCCACGGGGGCCGGCTCCGGGCTCCCCGGGCCGCGCGGCGGCGGGCGGCGGTACGGGGACACGTGGCGGCGTCCTATTGGTGGTGGCGGTGTGTCCGGTCGGCGGCGGACATGTCCGGCGGCGGCGCGAGGATTTTTTAGGGTTAGAGGTTGGAGAGACCCGTAATTTCAGAGGAGGGGCTAGTTTTATAGGTAGAGGGAGCTAGGAAGCTCCAAATGAGGTGCGGTTTTTGGCCACGCGATCGTGAACGAACGCTCTAGACGATGGAGGGGGTTTTGGTGGGCTTTGGGCCAAATTGGAAGGGTGTTGGGCTGCAGCACACACGAGGCATTTTCGGTCCCTCGGTTAATAGTTGGAGTATCAAATGAAGTCCAAATGGCATGAAACTTGATAGGCGGTCTACCGGTAGTAAACCAAGGCCGCATGGCAAGTCTTGGTCCAATCCGGAAATTTTTAACCCCCACACATGAAAAGAGGTAGAAAGGACCACCGAGTGACATAGGAGCGCTGGAATGCAAAACGGACAACGGGGAAAATGCTCGAATGCATGAGACGAACACGTATGCAAATGCAATGCACATGATGACATGATATGAGATGCATGACAAAGATAAAACACACGGAGACAAAAACCTGACAATGGAGAAATAAAAATAACTTAGTGCCGGAAACGGCAAGAGTTGGGATACAGATAAGGTAAATTACATCCGGGGTGTTACACCAGTACTCGCCTAAGTTTGGAAATTCCTACCGAGTGGAGAGCAATCCTCCCACTAGGGGGCTTAGCTGGAGTCCAGCACTCGCCTAAGTTCTCTCACTTGGAGGCTTAGCTGCAGTCCAGTACTCGCCTAAGTTTGTAAAATCCTACCGAGTGTAGAGCAATCCTCCCACTCGGGGGCTTAGCTGCAGTACAGCACTCGCCTAAGTTCTCTCACTCAGAGGCTTAGCTGCAGTCCAATACTCGCCTAAGTTCGAAAAAATCCTACCAAGTGGAGAGCAATCCTCCCACTCGAGGGCTTAGCTGCAGTCCAGCACTCGCGTAAGTTCTCTCACTCAGAGGCACTCGGAGGCTTAGCTGCAGTCCAGTACTCGCCTAAGTTCTCTCACTTGAGGCTTAGCTGCAGTCCAATACTCGCCTAAGTCGAAAAAATCCTACCGAGTGGAGAGCAATCCTCCCACTCGGGGCTTAGCTGCAGTCCAGTACTCACCTAAGTTCTCTCACTCAGAGGCTTAGCTGCAGTCCAATACTCGCCTAAGTTCGAAAAAATCCTACCGAGTGGAGAGCAATCCTCCCACTCGGGGCTTAGCTGCAGTCCAGCACTCGCCTAAGTTCTCTCACTCAGAGGCTTAGCTGCAGTCCAGTACTCACCTAAGTTTGAAAAATCCTACCGAGTGGAGAGCAATCCTCCCACTCGGAGGCTTAGCTGCAGTCCAGTACTCGCCAAATCTACTCAGAGGCTTAGCTAGTCCAATACTCGCCTAAGTTCGAAAAAATCCTACCGAGTGGAGAGCAATCCTCCCACTCGGGGGCTTAGCTGCAGTCCAGTACTCGCCTAAGTTCTCTCACTTAGAGGCTTAGCTGCAGTCCAATACTCGCCTAAGTTCAAAAAAAATCCTACCGAGTGGAGAGTAATCCTCCCACTCGGAGGCTTAGCTCCTATCCACAAGGACGACGAGGTGCAGGTCAACTGCAACCTTCTCCTTCGGAGCTACGGCACAAGTACAACGCACGCTCCATCCCTATCTGCAAGGACAACAAGGTGCAGGTCGACTGCAACCTTCTCCTTCATAGCTACGGCACAAGTACAACGTACGCTCCATCCCCATCCGCAAGGACGACGAGGTGCAGGTCAACTACAACCTTCTGCTTCGGAGCTACGGCACAAGTACAACGTACGCTCCATCCCCATCCACAAGGACGACGAGGTGCAGGTCGACTGCAACCTTCTCCTTCGGAGCTACGGCACAAGTACAACATGCGCTCCATCCATATCCGCAAGGACGACGAGGTGTAGGTCGACTGCAACCTTCTCCCTCAGACCTACGACACAAGTACAACGTGCGCCCCATCCCTATCCGCAAGGACGACGAAGCGCAGGTCGACTGTAGCCACCATTTCAGAGCTGCATCTCCAGCGCAAAGACTATTCCGAGCAGTGAACAAAGTTCATTCGAAGGCAAAACGCAAGCACATTCGGAGATAAACCAAATTCGGATAAATCCTAGAGTTCCAAGCAGCAAATCAAAAGTATTCGGGCATCAAGCCCGAAGGAGTTTAACGGTTACAGCGATCACTCGGCATTCCGAGGCAAATTTAAAGTAGATTCAAGTCTCATAAGTTGTTCACTCGGCAGGAGGAGGGCTGGCAGGCTCCACGAATGAGTCCAGGTCGATCCCATCAGCAATCCGAGTAGCGGCAGCAATGAAAGTATCCATGAAGGACTGGAAGTCATGCTTTTTGGTGTTAGCGACTTTGATCGCAGCCAGCTTGTCTTCACGAACCTCCTTGCAATGGACTCGCACCAAGGACAGCGCCACGTCAGCACCACACCGGGCGGACGACTTCTTCCATTCTTGCACTCGGTCAGGGATCTCGTTCAATCGAGCCATCAGGGACTCCAGGTCATCTTGAAGTGTCGCCCTCGGCCAAAGCGATGAGTCGATTCGGGAGACTACCTCCTTCAGACGCACGAGGTAGCTTGTGGCGCTGGCGATAGTGGACTCCAGGCGGAGCACATCCATTGCGGTTTCGTCGCAAACTAGAGAAGCGATAGGGTCCAGACCCGTCTCGACCTTTCCAGTTTCCTCGTCGAAGTCTTGGCAGAATTCTGCAGCCCAAAAAAAGTGAATCAACCAAGCAGGATCCGATCGCAAGCATCAACACAGTCGATTTAAAAGAAATACCTTCCAGCGTGAGATAGAGCTTCTTGGCGAGAGTCCTCAGATAAGCTTCCGTGTCGTTCCTCTTGCGGATCACGGACTCCAGCTTTTCATTCAGGGCAACCTTGTCCTTCTTCAGACTAGTCACTTCACGGTTAGCTTCATTGAGGCAAGATTTCAGTTTGTTCACCTCCCTTTCCAGCGTTCCGACTGAAGCAAGCTTCTGGTCTGCGAGGGTAGTTTTATCTTCGGTTGCTTTTTGCGTGGTGGTGAGGTCCGAGTCCTTCTTCTCCAGAGCCAACTTCATTTTCTCTGCAAAAGAAGCAATCGAATCAAACAAGAGATCAAAGAAATATATTGAAAGTCAGTCGACAGCCAGTTACCTTCCATACCAGCAGCTTCGTCTTGAGCTTTCTTCAGATTCTGTTGGGCCAATTCCAAGTCGAGGTTGAGTTGCCTCTACTTCTCCTCAAGTTCAGCAAACTTGGAAATAAGAGTACAAGACTTCTGCAGAAGGCAAAAGACGGGTCAGTTGATAAGATCAAAGGTTGTTTACTTCCGAGTGAATAAAACCTAAAGAAGTTCGCTTAGACCCCAGCCGACTGCACACAGTCGACTGCGGTCTCGGGGGCTACACCCAGCGGGTGCACTTGGCGTGCCCCTGTTGATTAAGACCCAACTCGACCGGTCCACCCAGTCCAAAAAAAGAGCTGTTCAGACCATAGTCGACTGCCAGCAGTCGACCGCGGTCTCGGGGACTACACCCAGTGGGTGCACTTGGCGTGCCCCCACCGGTTCAGATCCCACTCGCCCAGACCGAGTGGAGGAGCGCAACTACCAAAGACAACAAAACACCCAGCGGGTGCTCTGATTCGACGCAAACAACAGGAGATTGTGTAGAAGAACATTTTTCGGGTAGCATATCCTCATAGAACAAGAGCAGTCGGAAAGTCTACTTACCTGGACGTTGGCCCGAAGAGCAGCACTGGTGTCGTAGGCAGCCTGGCTATTCTCATGCACCGTCTTCACCCGCTCCATCATCACGTCAGCTTGTTGGATGGCTTCCGCAGCCGCTTCCGACTGGTTGTCTGGGATGGGGTAGCTGGTGAAAAAGAGAGCAGACGACCCAGGTGTGGCAGCTTGGAGCTCCGTGGCGTGGAGTTGGACGACTGAAGGAATCACCGGTGCAGTCTATGGTGTGGGGTGCTCACTCGACAAGGGTGCAGCGAAGGTTACAGAGGCCCTGCCCGCGTCTTCAGGTTGACGGACGGGCGGTGTTGTTGTTGGCCCTTGCCGAGACATCTTACCAGCTGCTACCTTCTTGCTCTTCCTGGGCTTAAGAGCCACATCTTCATCATCATCTGGAAGATCGATGACATTGTGTGGAGCTTCAAGACAGATCATTCGACCCCAAGTGAACCACTAGAATGCAATCGACCAAGGAATCAAGAACAAGATCATAAGAGTTTCTACATGGGTTAGAGGTAACCGCGTCCTCCATCTCCTCGTCTCGGTACTGGAGAGAAGAGGTTCTTGATGTAGCAGCACTGCAAAGACCCGCATCCAGTCGGTTACGTTCTGTTATTCGAGTCGACGAAAAGAACAAGTCAAATGATTACCCGGAGATAGTAGGGATGGTCACTTTGATCCTGGGCAAAGCCTTTGGCAGCTTGGAGGAGGTGGCTTTCGGTGCTTTCGGCGCTGGAGGCGCCACAACTTTGGGCTGCTTCGGAGCCTTCTCAGTCGGCGTTGGGGAAGACGTCCTGGGACGCTTTGAAGACTGCCCAATCGGCGCGGCCACCAGGCCCGGAGCGCTCGCCGGGTCGTGAGCGTGTTTGGATCTCCTCTCCCTGCGAGGAGGCGAGTCGGCCTCTTCGTCATCAGTCGATTCGTCGCTCTCCTCGTCCTCCTCGGCATCCGAGTACCCTTCGCCGCTCTCGCCCCCGCTCGCTCCTTCCTCGACGTCTTGCTCCTGCACTCCGTTGGGCATTGAGTACATGTCAATGAGGGCCTGAAAAGACAACGATCAAAACAAATTCAGTCGACCATCAACAAGATGTCACACAGTGAATCAGAAAGATACTTGACAAAACAGAATCATACCTGCTCCGGCTGACGCGAGTGGTCGAATGGAATCACCCTCCTAGACCCCGGAGGGTTGTCTTTGTTGCTGGTGATCCCCATCAGCCACTTCTCCAAGATGTCCTCGCTGACGTCCTCCGGGTGGATCCGAGTGGAATCCTCGAGCCCAGAGTACATCCACATCGGATGGTCACGTGCCTGAAGCGGTTGGATGCGTCGACCGAGAAAGACCTCCAGCAGGTCCATCCCGGTCACCCCGTCGCGGACGAGTTGGACGACCCGCTCGACCAGCACCTTGACATGCACCTTCTCTTCTGGAACCACCTTCAGAGGGGCGGGGTTCTCCACTCGAGCCAAAGAAAAGGGAGGAAGCCCAGTCGACTGACCCAGGGTCGGCTGGTCCTTACAATAAAACCAAGTCGACTGCCATCCCCGGACCGAGTCAGGAAGGATCATTGCTGGGAAGGTGCTCTTGCTCCTCATCTGGATCCCCAGGCCCCCGCACATCTGGATCACTTGCGTCCTCTCATCACTCGGATTGGACTTTTTGACCGACTGGGAGCGGCAGGTGAAGATGTGTTTGAAAAGACCCCAGTGCGGTCGATAGCCCAAGAAATTTTCACACATTGAAACGAAAGCGGCCAGATAGACTATGGTGTTTGGAGTGAAATGGTGGACCTGAGCCCCAAAGAAGTTCAAAAAGCCCCGGAAGAAAGGATGGGAGGCAATGAGAATCCGTGATCTACGTGGGTGGCGAGGAGAACGCACTCACCCTCCCTTGGTTGTGGCTTGGTCTCGTTCCCCGGGAGCTGTGCCGACTTGTGGGGGATCAGTCCCCCCTCCACCAGGTCGTCGAGGTCGTCCTGGGTGATCATCGAGCGGATCCAGTCGCCCTGGATCCAGCCCGGCGGCAGGCCGGATCTCGACGAGGATCCGCCCCGGCTGGTCCGCTTGCCCTTCGCCTTCGCGGTCGCCTTCTTCGTGCGCTCCAGCGCCACTGTCTTCTCTTTTCCCATGGCGACGGATCGAGTTTGAGCGAGGATCCGGCGACAAGAGCAGATACGAGCGTGGCGGAGAGGTCGGAGGAAGAAGAGAAGAGAATGGGAGTGCACGGGGCAGAGGCCTGGTCCGGTGCCTTTTATAAGGTCGTTCCCCGAGTGACTGACTGGTGGACCCAGACGATCTAAACAAATCCCGCAACAGTCACGCGCGCAGTACGTGGCGAAAAAGGTGGCGCGGAGATCGAGGAGACTTGCCTAATCCGTCCCGATTACCATGGTTTCGCCCATCCGGCGCACTTCCCCAAAATTGGAATCCCGCGAAATCCGCAGAGAGAAGAGCAACTTGCCAGACTGAAAACATCCTCTACATTATCATTCGGAGTTTTACCGTGAAACTTCACTCGACAAAAACCAAGAATGGACCAAGGCGACTGAAAAAGGAGTCGACGTCGTCTCCTCGGTTCATTGTTCCAGAACAAGATATGCTCATAGCACAAAGAATGAGTCGGAAGTGTTCCCAACTCCTTCCTCACTCAAACCCTGATCCATTCGGGGGCTAATGATGAAGCTATGTACCTAGGGTAGGGTCATGGATCTGTCCAACATACCCTCCCCAAGGACATCTCTACAAAGAATCAGAAGCAGTCGAAGAGAAACCATCATCCACTCGACCATGAAGATGTGTTCACTCGACCACCTTGAAGACACTCGACCACCAGAAGATGAGAAGCCCTTCACTCCGCAACGGTCAGGGTTTAAACCATAGCTTTATGGACATTTATAGCACTTTACTTTGGACGTTACCAGTAACGCTCCTCCTTTATGAACATTGAACCCTGTGTAATGGAGGAGGGTTGGGGTCCTGGCGCACTCTATATAAGCCACCCCCTCCTCTGGGACAAGGGTTCGCATCTTTTGTAAACTCACACACACATATAATCCAGTCAACCGCCTTAGGGCACCGAGACGTAGGGTTGTTACTTCCTTCGAGAAGGGCCTGAACTCGTAAAACTCGTGTGTACAACTACTCCATAGCTAGGATCTTGCCTCCTCATACCTACCCCCCATTCTACTGTCAGTCTTAGATCCACGACACCATTAACATGAAAAGTGACATTGCCTTTAGTGCAATCAATAACAGCCCCTGCAGTATTCAAAAAGGGTCTTCCAAGAATAATAGACATACTATCGTCCTCGGGAATATCAAGAATAACAAAGTCTGTTAAAATAGTAACGTTTGCAACTACAACAGGCACATCCTCACAAATACCGACAGGTATAGCAGTTGATTTATCAGCCATTTGCAAAGATATTTCAGTAGGTGTCAACTTATTCAAATCAAGTCTACGATATAAAGAGAGAGGCATAACACTAACACCGGCTCCAAGATCACATAAAGCAGTTTTAACATAGTTTCTTTTAATGGAGCATGTTATAGTGGGTACTCCTGGATCTCCAAGTTTCTTTGGTATTCCACCTTTAAAAGTATAATTAGCAAGCATGGTGGAAATTTCAGCTTCCGGTATCTTTCTTTTATTTGTAATAATATCTTTCATGTACTTAGCATAAGGATTTGTTTTGAGCATATCAGTTAATCGCATACGAAAAAAAGATAGGTCTAATCATTTCAGCAAAGCGCTCAAAATGCTCATCATCCTTTTTCTTGGATGGTTTGGGAGGAAAAGGCATGGGTTTCTGAACCCATGGTTCTATTTCTTTACCATGTTTCCTAGCAACAAAGCCTTTCTTATCATAACGTTGATTCTCTGATTGTGGGTTATCAAGATCAACAGCGGGTTCAATTTCTACATCATTATCATTACTAGGTTGAGCATCATCATGAACATTATCATTAACATTATTACTAGTTTCAGGTTCATTACCAGATTGTGTTTTGGCATCAGAAATAGAAATGTCATTTGGATTCTCAGGTGGTTCAATAACAGGTTCACTAGAAGCATGCAAAGTCCTATCATTTTTCTTTTTCTTCTTTTTAGAAGGACTAGGTGCATCTATATTATTTCTCTGAGAATCTTGCTCAATTCTCTTAGGGTGGCCTTCAGGATACAAAGGTCCCTGAGTCATTCTACCAGTTCTACTAGCCACTCTAACAGCATTATCATTATCCTTACTATTCAATTCATTGAGCAAATCATTTTGAGCTTTAAGTACTTGTTCTACTTGAGTGGTAACCATAGAAGTATGTTTACTAATAAGTTTAAGTTCACCTTTGACATTAGCCATATAATCACCCAAGTGTTCAAGCATATTTGAATTGTATTTCAATTGTCTACCAAAATAAGCATTAAAATCTTCTTGCTTAGCCATAAATTTATCAAACTCATCTAAGCATGGGCTAGCAAATTTAGCAAATGGGATTTTAGCTTTATCATATCTATAGAGAGAATTTACCTTTACTACCTGTGTCGGGTTATCAAGACCATGAGTTTCTTCAATAGGTAAAGGATTAAGATCATATGTTTCTTCAACAGGCGGTAAATTAAGACCATGTATTTCTTCAATAGGAGGTAAATTCTTAACATCTTCAGCTTTAATACCTTTTTCTTTCATAGATTTCTTTGCCTCTTGCATATCTTCAGGACTGAGAAATAGAACACCCCTCTTCTTCGGAGTGGGTTTAGGAATATGCTCAGGAATTGGGTCCGGAGGTGTCCAATTATTTTTATTTGTCAACATATTATTCAATAGAATTTCAGCTTCATCATGTGTTCTTTCCCTGAAAACAGAACCAGCACAACTATCCAGGTAATCTCTGGAGGCATCGGTTAGTCCATTATAAAAGATATCAAGTATTTCATTTTTCTTAAGAGGATGATCAGGCAAAGCATTAAGTAATTGGAGAAGCCTCCCCCAAGCTTGTGGGAGACTCTCTTCTTCAATTTGCACAAAATTATATATATATCCCTTAAAGCAGCTTGTTTCTTATGAGCAGGGAAATATTTAGCAGAGAAGTAATAAATCATATCCTGGGGACTACGCACACAACCAGGATCAAGAGAACTAAACCATGTCTTAGCATCACCCTTTAATGAGAATGGTAATATTTTAAGGATATAAAAGTAACGAGTTCTCTCAACTTTAGTGAACAGGGTGGGTATATCATTTAATTTAGTAAGATGTGCCACAATAGTTTCAGATTCATAGCCATAAAAAGGATCAGACTCAACCAAAGTAATTATATCAGGATCAACAGAGAATTCATAATCCTTATCAGTAACACAGATAGGTGAAGTAGCAAAATCAGGGTCAGGTTTCATTCTAGCATTTAGAGATTTCTTATTCCATTTAGCTAATAACCTCTTAAGTTCGTTTCTATCTTTACAAGCTAAAATAGCTAAAGAAGCTTCTTGATCAAAAACATAACCCTCAGGAATAACAAGTGATTCTTCATCATCACTTTCATCAGTATTATTAGATTCAATATTTTCAATCTCTCTAGCCCTAACAATTTGTTCATCAAGAAAATCACTAAGTGGCACAGTAGTATCAGGCATAGAAGTAGTTTCATCATAAGTATCATGCATAACAGAAGTGGCATCATCAATAACATGCGACATATCAGAACGAATAGCAGAAGCAGGTGTAGGTGTCGCAAGCTTACTGAAAACAGAAGGTGAATCAAGTGCGGAGCTAGATGGCAGTTCCTTACCTCCCCTCGTAGTTGAGGGATAAATCTTGGTTCTTGGATCTTTCAAGTTCTTCACAATGATAAGAAGTTATAAATCCCAAGTGACTTAAAGAATAGAGCTATGATCCCCGGCAACGGCGCCAGAAAATAGTCTTGATAACCCACAAGTATAGGGGATCGCAATAGTTTTCGAGGGTAAAGTATTCAACCCAAATTTATTGATTCGACACAAGGAGAGCCAAAGAATACTCTTAAGTATTAGCAGCTGAGTTGTCAATTCAATCACACCTGGAAACTTAGTATCTGCAGCAAAGTATTTAGTAGCAAAGTAATATGATAGTAGTGGTAACGGTAACAAAAGGTAACAGTAGTAAAAGTAATGTTTTTGGTATTTTGTAGTGATGATAGCAATAGCAACGGGAAAGTAAATAAGAGAAGAACAATATGTGGAAAGCTCGTAGGCAATGGATCGGTGATAGAGAATTATGCCGGATGTGGTTCATCATGTAATAGTCATAACCTAGGGTGACACAAAACTAGCTCCAGTTCATTGATATAATGTAGGCATGTATTCTGAATATAGTCATACGTACTTATGGAAAAGAACTTGCATGACATCTTTTGTCCTACCCTCCCATGGCAGCGGGGTCCTTACGGAAACTAAGGGATATTAAGGCCTCCTTTTAATAGAGTACCGGAACAAAGCATTAACACATAGTGAATACATGAACTCCTCAAACTATGGTCATCACCGGTAAGTATCCCGATTATTGTCACTTCGGGGTTAATGGATCATAACACATAATAGGTGACTATAGACTTGCAAGATAGGATCAAGAACACTCATATATTGATGAAAACATAATAGGATCAGATCTAAAATCATGGCACTCGGGCCCTAGTGATAAGCATTAAGCATAGCAAAGTCATAGCAACTTCAATCTCAGAACATAGTGGATACTAGGGATCAAACCCTAACAAAACTAACTCGATTACATGATAGATCCCATCCAACCCATCACCGTCCAGCAAGCCTACGATGGAATTACTCACGCACGACGGTGAGCATCATGAAATTGGTGATTGAGGATGGTTGATGATGATGGCGACAGATTCCTCTCTCCGAAGCCCCGAACGGACTCCAGATCAGCCCTCCCGAGAGGTTTTAGGGCTTGGCGGCGGCTCCGTATCATAAAACGCGATGAATTCCTCTTTCTGACTTTTTTCTCCCCGAAACACAATATATAGAGTTGGAGTTGGAGTCGGAGAGGCACCAGGGGGGCCACGAGGTAGGGGGCGCGCCCCCACCCTCGGGGAGAGGTGGTGGGCCCCCTGGCCTTCATCTTTTGCAGGTATTTTTTATATTTTCCAAAAAGTTGCTTCGTGAAGTTTCAGGTCATTCCGAGAACGTTTGTTTCTGCACATAAATAAACCATGGTAATTCTGCTGAAAACAGCGTCAGTCCGGGTTAGTTCCATTCAAATCATGCAAGTTAGAGTCCAAAACAAGGGCAAAAGTGTTTGGAAAAGTAGATACGTTGGAGACGTATCAATATGTGACTCCCAAGTACATGAAGAAATGCGTTGTACACCCTCCATGCCCAAGGCCTCCATTGGTACCAGGCCAAGTTGCTGATCCTTCTAGCATCAAAAGAGGTGAGGAATTTCCTGCTGAATGCGGAAAGCGTCAAGCTAAACTAGCCAAACTGGCAAAAGAGGTAGTGAGAAAATTCAATGAAGACTTTGCTGCTGCTGCCACTGCTGAGGCCTCTGCTAGCAAGCCCAAGAAGGCTATGCCTAAGAAGCCTGCACATAAGCCCAGTGCTTCTTCTTCAATGCACTCATGGCCAAGCTCTCCTGCTAAGCCCTCACTTCCAATTCCTCAAACTGCCCCAGTTCCTCAAGCTCCAAAACCCTCAGCTCCTTCGGCAAAGTCCTCGGCACCTGTGCATATCGCCTCGTGTCAAAGTATAACACCCTCGATGCGACTATATCTCCCACGTGTCGAGGCACGACTTAGAGGCATAATCGCATTGAAGGCATATGTCACAAGTTAGGCAATCTTCACAACATCCCACGTAATATAATAATGAAAGGGGAGATAACATAGTTGGCTTACACTCACCACATCAATCAAGTACATAAATAACATTAAATCATCCAAACACTCATGGCCCGACTACGGCGCCAAAATAAAAGATAACCCAACATGCGACACGGTCCCAATCACCCCCAACTGGGCACCACTACTGATCATCGGGAAAGGAAACATAGTAACTTTGAGAGTCTTCATCAAACTCCCACTTGAGCTCATACGCATCTCCTGGAGCGGAATCATCAGGCCCTGCATCTGGTGTAATAGTAATCTGTGAGCCACAGGGACTCAGCAATCTCGCACCCTCGCGATCAAGACTATTTAAGCTTATAGGTATGGCAAGGTAAATATAGGTGGAGCTGCAGCAAGCGACTAGCAAGTATGGTGGCTAACTTATTCGCAAAAGAGAGCGAGAAGAGGAGGCAAAGCACGAGCGAGAAACTAGAGAGCAACCTGCGCAAACATTACTCCAACACCGTGTCCACTTCCCGGACTCCGCCGAGAAGAGGCCATCATGGTAACACACTCAGTTGATTCATTTTAATTAAGTTAAGGTTCAGGTTATCTACAACCGGACATTAACAAATTCCCATCTGCCCATAACCGCGGGCACGGCTTTCGAAAGTTCAAATCCCTGCAAGGGAGTCCCAACTTAGCCCATGACAAGCTCTCACGGTCAACGAAGGAATAGACCTCCTCCCAAGACGTTCCGATCAGACTCGGTATCTCGGTTACTCAAGACACTTCGATAGGTTAAAACAAGACCAGCAACACCGCCCGAATGTGCCGACAAATCCCGATAGGAGCTGCACATATCTCGTTCTTAGGGCACACTCAGATGAGACTAGCTACGAGTAAAACCAACCCTCAAGTTTCCCCGAGGTGGCCCCGCAGGCAGCTCAGTTCGGACCAACACTCAGAGGAGCACTGGCCCGGGGGGGTTAAAATAAGATGACCCTTGGGCTCCGGTAACCCAAGGGAAAAAGAGGCTAGGTGGCGAATGGTAAAACCAAGGTTGGGCATTGCTGTAAAAGCTTTAATCAAGGCGAACTATCAAGGGGTTCCCATTATAACCCAACCGCGTAAGGAACGCAAAATCTGGGAACATAACACCGATATGACGGAAACTAGGGCGGCAAGAGTGGAACAAAACACTAGGCGAGAGGCCGAGCCTTCCACCCTTTACCAAGTATATAGATGCATTAAGATAACAAGATAATATAATTATATCCCAACAAGTAAATAAATGTTCCAACAAGGAACGGCCTCCAATCTTCACCTGCAACTAGCAACGCTATAAGAGGGGCTGTTGAAAGCGGTAACATAGCCAATCAACGGTTTGCTAGGACATGGTGGGTTAGAGGTTTGACATGGCAATTTGGGAGGCTTGAAATCAAGTGGTAGGCATCGTAGCAATGGCATAGCAAAAGAGCGAGCAAACTAGCATAGCAAAGATAGTAGTGATTTCGAGGGTATGATCATCTTGCCTGCACAGTTGTCAGAGTTGACTGGATCCTCGAAAGCAAACTCAATGGGCTCCTCGTTAGCGAACTCGTCTCCCGGCTCTACCCAAACAAGACAAACAAGCAACAAGGATACAATCAACCACGTGCAAGAATCAAGCAATATGGTGCAATGATGATATGCTATGCGGAATGCGATGCGGGATGCAAAATGCAAGATATGACAGGAAATGCATGAACCTGGCCTCAACTTGGAATTCCAAGTGCGCCACTGGAAAGATGAGATGAAATCGCTTGAAAACGATATAAAGAACGCCGGAATCAGAGTTACGGTTTTGAAATGGCAAGTGATTCAAAAATGGCACCGTTCTGTGATTTACAGCAAGTAGCCAACTAAATGCAATGAGATGAACATGCTACAGCACCCACACATGACAACAAAATACATGGAAGGGATGCACACAAGATGCTTAACAAAATTCTAGCACTGAGCTACGGCCAATTCATCCATTAACAGGGTCAAACAAGCATGGCAAAAATGCATATGGCAAACAGATCTCAGACTTAGTGAAATCAACACTTGTCTGTAATTTCAGATCAGGTAGCCCTCTTCGGAACAACAAAACTACATGCTACAGGATCTGATCAAGGCAAATTAAAGCATGGCATGAAGCTACTCAAAGATCTTAACAAAAGTCCCTTAGTGACCTTGAGACAAAAGGGATCAGAAAATACAATTGCAAGCATGTGAACATAGCAAAAACATAATCAGTTTTCATACTTAATGAAAACTGGCACATGCTGAAATATAACTCAAGTAGGCATGTTTACGAGCTCGATGCACTCACTACAGAGCAAGTCATGGCAAGACAAGCATACACCCATCAAGAAGGCACAAAATGCAAGCCAGGAATGGCAAGAGCAATAGCATAGCATGCATGGATCAACTACAACATCACCGGCAAAATTGCAAACAAGTTGACAATCTGCCCAGTTTCACAAAGTAGCAAAAGTAGAGCTCGATTGACTCAAGCTAGGGTGCTACATAATTGCAAAAAAAGACATGGATGGATAGAGCACTACAATATTAACAAAACATCCTTACTGATCATCCTCAAAAGAGGCACGGATCACTAGGAAACAACATGAACATATGGCATCATGAGATAAACAGCTCCAGGACTTAGTGAAATTACTAAGTCCCTGAAAACAGAATTAGCAAGTGCACCACTTTGCAAGCTTGCACAAGTCACCACACATATCACAAAAATACATGGGTTGCACCACTGGAAAGATGACAAAACCCTTAACAAAACACATGTAGAGCATCAGGGCATAGCATGCACACAATAATCATGGCAAAAATGACAAAAACCTAAATGGAGGAGCAGATCTGACAATTATCTCAAGTAGCCCTCTTCTAACAGCATTTCGGGCATCAAGATGAGCTGAAATGAAAACGATGCAATGGAATGAAATGATGTACTCTCTGAGATGAACATTGTGATATGCTATATGCATGAATCGGAGCTATGGATGCAAAGTTACGGAGCCGTGAACATGAGCATATGGACTGAGAATTTTGGGACTTAGAAGAAAAAAATCACCCCGAGATCTAGGGTTTACTGTTCACGCACGCGAACCGAGAACTCCGGAGAGGGTTGACTTGCTCCGGCGAGGTTGCAAAACCGGCGGGGAGGAGAGGGAGAGCCGGACCCGGCCGGATCCGGGCCGGATCTGGCGGCGGACGGCGACGGCGGCCACCGGGGACGCGGGGCGGCGAGCTCGCGGTGTCCCGCGGGCGGCGGCGGCGAGGTAAGCGGCGGGGTGACGACGGCGGCTCGGCGGCGGCGGCGGCCGGCGAAGGAGGCGGCGGGCGAGGTGGCGCGAGGCTTCGGGCGGAGGAGGAAGACGACCCGGGCGGCGGCGGGAGCGAATGGGCCGCGGGGGCCCGGCTCGGGCCGCGGCGGGCTTCGGCGGTGGCGGCGGCGCGATGCCACGTGGCGGAACGCCACTGGTGCGGGGGCAGCAGCGCGGTGTGTCCGCCCCGGGTGGACAATGTCCGGCGGCGCGCGAAGTTTTTTTAGGGTTTCGGGGGGGAAGAAAGATCCGGATTTGGAGGGGTGTATAAATAGGCATAGAGGGAGCTAGGAGAGTCCAAATGAGGTGCGGTTTTCGGCCACGCGATCGTGATCGAACGCTCTAGGTGATGGAGCAGAGTTTGGTGGGTTTTGGGCCAAATTGGAGGGGTGTTGGGCTGCAACACACACGAGGCCTTTTCGGTCCCTCGGTTAACCGTTGGAGTATCAAACGAAGTCCAAATGATACGAAACTTGACAGGTGGTCTACCGGTAGTAAACCAAGGCCGCTTGGCAAGTCTCGGTCCAATCCGGAAACGTTTAATCCCCACACACAAAAGAAAGCTAGAAATGATCACCGGAGGAGAACGAAGCGCCGGAATGCAAAACGGACAACGGGGAAAATGCTCGAATGCATGAGACGAACACGTATGCAAATGCAATGCACATGATGACATGATATGAGATGCATGACAACGATAACAACACACGGAGACAAAATCCCGAACCCGAGAAAATAAAATAACTTAACGCCGGAAACGGCAAGAGTTGGAGTACAAATTGGGAAAGTTACATCCGGGGTGTTACAACACTCCACCACTACGAAAGGATCTCGTCCCGAGATCTAGGACTGAAAGAACGCCGGGTACTCAGAACGGAGGTGATCCTCGCGTTCCCAGGTAGCTTCACGGTTGGAATGGTGTGACCACCTGACTTTGAGAAATTTGATTGACTTATTACGAGTCTTGCGTTGAGTCTCTTCAAGAATAGCAACTGGGTGCTCACGATAAGAGAGATCTTCTTGGAGCTCAATGTCCTCGAAGTTGACGGTGCGGTCAGGAGTCTTGAAGCACTTTCGAAGCTGAGAGACATGGAAGACATCATGAACATTTGCAAAGTTTGAAGGAAGCTCGAGTTGATAGGCGAGGTCGCCTCTCTTGCTGACAATCTTGAAAGGTCCCATGTATCTGGGGGCAAGCTTCCCTTTGATACCGAAGCGACGAGTACCTTTCATAGGAGAGACGCGGAGGTAAACATGATCTCCTATCTCGAAAACCAAATCACGGTGCTTACTATCATAGTAGCTCTTCTGATGGGATTGGGCTACTTTGAGGTTATCTCGAATAACTTTGCACATTTCTTCTGCCTCTGTGATTAAGTCATTACCCAAAAGCTGACGTTCACCGGTTTCAGACCAGTTGAGAGGGGTACGGCACTTCCTGCCATACAGAATTTTAAAAGGGGCCTTGCCCGAACTTGCTTGAAAACTGTTGTTGTAGGAGAATTCAGCATAAGGAAGACAATCATCCCACTTCATGCCGAAGGAGATCACGCAAGCCCTGAGCATATCTTCAAGAATCTGGTTGACACGCTCGACTTGACCGCTAGTTTGAGGATGGAAAGCTGTGCTGAAGCGGATGTTGGTGCCCATGGCCTTCTGAAAAGAATCCCAAAACTTGGATGTAAAGATGCTGCCACGGTCTGAAGAGATCACCTGTGGAATACCGTGCAGAGAGACAATACGAGAGGTATAGAGTTCCGCCAATTGAGCTGCAGTGATCGACTCTTTGATAGGCAGAAAGTGAGCCACTTTGGTGAGTTTATCGATGACAACGAATATAGCATCATTGCCACGCTTGGACTTTGGAAACCCAGTTACGAAGTCCATTTCAATGTGGTCAAACTTCCATTCTGGAATGGCAAGAGGTTGGAGGAGACCTGCTGGCCTTTGGTGTTCTGCCTTCACTCTTCTGCAGACATCACATTCATTCACGAATTGAGCGATCTCGCGCTTCATTCGAGTCCACCAATAAGCCTGCTTAAGGTCCTGATACATCTTCGTGCTCCTAGGGTGGATGGAGAGGAGAGAATTGTGAGCCTCGTTCAAGATCACTTTACGGAGGTCACCTTTGGGCACAACAATACGATCCTCGAAGAAGAGAGTATCCTTGTCGTCAAGGCGGTAGCACTTGTACTTGGACTAACTCTTGGCAATCCCAATCTTCACCTTTTTCACCATAGCATCAAGAAGCTGGGCTTGGCGAATCTGGTCTTCCAAGGTAGGAGAGACTAGAAGGTTGGCGAGGAAACCTTGAGGAACAACTTGCAGATTAAGTTTGCGGAAAGCTTCACAAAGCTCGGGTTGATAAGGCTTGAGAATCAGACTATTGCAGTAAGCTTTCCTGCTCAATGCGTCAGCAATCACATTGGCCTTGCCTGGAGTATACTCAATACTCGGATTATACTCTTGAATCATTTCGACCCATCGAGTTTGCCTGAGGTTGAGATTAGGCTGAGTGAAGATGTACTTGAGACTCTTGTGATCAGTGAAAATGTCCACTTTTCTTCCCAATAGAAGATGTCTCCAAGTCAAAAGAGCATGCACAACTGCCGCCAACTCGAGATCATGAGTGGGGAGTTCTTCTCATTAGTCTTCAACTGGCGAGAGGTATAAGCAACAACTTTCTTCTCTTGCATCAATACTGCGCCAAGACCTTGGAGAGAGGCATCATAAAAGACCTCGTACGGCTTGGATTCATCAGGCGGAGTGAGAACTGGAGCAGTGATCAATTTCTCTTTCAAAGTGTTGAAAGAAATGTCACACTCCGGAGACCAAACGTACTTGACGTGCTTCTGGAGAAGATTAGAGAGAGGCTTCGCGATCTTGGAAAAGTTTTCAACGAATCTTCGGCAATAGCTTGCGAGACCGAGGAAGCTACGGAGTTGCTTCACGTTCTGAGGTGGTTCCCAATTCACAATTGCAGACACCTTCTCAGGATTCACGGCAATGCCCTTGGCAGAGATGATATGACCAAGATAAAGCACTTCATCGCGCCAAAATTCACACTTGGAGAACTTGGCGTAGAACTGATGTTCCCTTAGCTTATCGAGAACCAAACGCAAGTGCTTGGCATGATCTTCCTTGTTCTTGGAGAAAACCAGAATGTCGTCGAGATAGACCAAAACGAAGTCATTGGTGTAGGCATTGAAGATGAAGTTCATCATGCGAGAAAACGTCGGAGGAGCGTTGACGAGGCCAAAAGACAGTGTATTCATATGAACCAAAACTTGTCCTGAAAGCCGTCTTGGGAATATCTTGCTCACGAATTCGAATCTGATGATAACCCATATGGAGATCAAGCTTGGAGAATACTTGGGCACCTTTGAGTTGTTCGAACAGCTCATTGATGTTGGGAAGTGGGTATTTGTTCTTGATGGTCTTCTTGTTCACTGGACGGTAATCAACACAAAGTTGGTCCATTCCATCCTTCTTCTTCACAAAAAGAACACCACAACCCCACGGAGAAGAACTAGGCCGGATGAGACCCATTTTCTCTTGAATATCGAGTTGCTTCTTCAGCTCCTTCAACTCTTCAGGTCCGAGCTTGTAAGGATGCTTGCACACAGGTTCCGTACCAGGCTCAAGATCAATAACGAATTCAACTGGCCAGTGCGGAGGCATTCCTGGAAGCTCTTCTGGAAAGACGTCTTGATATTCGCAAACGACTGGAATTTGCGAGATGGCATCGAGTTCGCCCTTCTCATTAAGAGAAAAGAGACGGATAGTATTATCCCGAGCGGCAAAGACAATTACATCCTCAGACGAATGAGTCAATTGAATCTGCCTGGCTGCACAATCAAGCTGAGCCTTGTGCTTAGAAAGCCAATCCATCCCAAGAATAAGATCAATATCCGAGTTACCAAGAACCATTGGAGAAGCCAGAAACTTGAAATCACCCATCAAGATAGAAATATCCGGAACCATCAAACTAGAACTCAGACGCTTAGCCGGAGAGACGACTTGCATAGCTCTAGGTAAAGCCTTAGTACTAAAATTGTTCTCCGATGCAAATGGGAATGACATGAAGGAACTCGATGCACCAGAGTTAAAAAGTACTTTTGTGGGAATATCATTAACAGGAAGGTTACCCATGATCACATCTGACGAAGCCTCTGCCTGAGCTGCATTCATCAAGTTGACCTTGGCGTGCTTGGGGTTATGCTTGACCACAGCTGTACTTGCCGATCTGACAGGAGGAGGAGGAAGACGCATCTGGTTGAAACACTTGTTGGCATAGTGACCCTTCTGTTGGCACTTGTTGCACGTGACCTCTGAAAGCGGACGGTGATACGGAGCACTCGATCTTGGAGCTTGAGACGAAGTCTTGTTATGAAAGCCAGGGTTCGGTGGGTGGGAAGAACCACTACCACCTTTGCTCTTCTACTGATACGGCTGACGGAACAGAGGAGGAGGAAGCCAATACTTCTGCTGCTTGGCCACTTGAGTAGAGGAAGAAGGAGTAACATCTCTAACTCGCTTCTTGGAAGCATCACACCTCAACTGAGCAGCCTCTTGCTTCAGTGCCATGTTGTAGAACTCATCGTATCTCAAGGGCTCAAAGAGAACAAGAGCTAGCTGAATTTCTTCTCTGAGAACACCCCTGAACTGGTATATCATGCTCTTCTCATCAGGGACGTCCTGCTTGGCAAAGCGGGCGAGCTTCTAGAACAACTTGTTGTAGTCATAGATAGACAAAGAGCCTTGCTTCAGGTTGCGGAATTCCTCACGCTTGCTTTCAACCACGCTCTGAGGAATATGATGAGCTCGGAAATCTCGACGGAAATCATCCCAAGTGATAACACGTCCTCCTCTGGAATCCTTGTACTGCTGGAACCATTCTGCAGCTTGATCTTTGAGTTGGAAGGAAGCGAACTTAACAAAGTCCTCAAGCCTGACGTTACTGCACTCGAAATGCTTACACAGATCCACAAGCCAATCGTCAGCATCGGTTGCCTCAACACAATTGCTGAAAGTCTTTGGCCCGTTAGCAAGGAATTGGTTGAGTGTAGCAAAGTGATTCTGATTGTTGCCTTGATTCCCATGGTTGCCTTGATTGCTCTCTTGGAGAATTTGCATGATCAACTGTGTGTTTGCATTGGTTGCGGCCATCACAGCTTGCCATGCCTCTGGAGGAGGTGGAGGTGGTGGCGGATCAGGATACGGAGTCGTGCGCGTTGGAGGAGCCATCCTGAAGAGGTTGACCACCATTAGCACAATGACAGACAATATTGAAGCTGAATCCAACGGAATGAAAATTGCAACATATAGTCTTCACATCCGAACAAAATGAACGAATGCATTCCTCTTGAAATGTCACATATTCATAAATTGAGAAGCCGCGTAGAATTAAGGTAGAGAAATAAATCAACAAGGTACGGATCAAGAACGAATAATCGGTAAGAAATCCCAATCTCAAACCAATATCCGTGGAAGAAGAACTAGAGCTACTAGAATTCCCACCTATGAAACTCCCGAACCTTTCCGGTTATGCAATCAGGTGTTGGGGATACAGGGGAAGCATAATATCTCACCCAAACTAGCAAATCCGACATCCAGCTGTATCCATCCTTCAACACATAACCAAGAAACCTTCGGAAACCATCTA
Organism: Triticum urartu; assembly: GCF_003073215.2. Classification (NCBI taxonomy): domain Eukaryota; kingdom Viridiplantae; phylum Streptophyta; class Magnoliopsida; order Poales; family Poaceae; genus Triticum; species Triticum urartu. The sequence goes on along the minus strand of NC_053023.1, from coordinate 567,527,295 downwards.
CCTCAACCTTCGAAAGCATCCGTTATACAAGTTATGGTGATACTCCCGAACTCCCGCCCCAGTACTGGGTGGCGTCGAGGTTATCTCACCAACGAACTGCATAAAAGAGATTTTCGATGTCGGCGTACTAAACTCAGGTATTCAAGAACTGCAACGATAAAATTATGATGACAACACCTCAGAGCTCAACTCCCCGGGACACTTCCACTAAACCCCTGACAGGAGGCACCAAGACAATGTTCTCATCATAAAACCATCGGAACGATTCCAAGATACCCGCGTGATCCTAAAAAAAATTAGTGAAATTTGAGAAGAGAAGAGTCAAAACTCTACGTCAGGATGCCTTACCAGAGCGATGAGGAGACTGGGAAGTAAAAAGAATTCCTAAACTCTCCGATATATAATTCCTAAATGACTCAAAACATTTTTTTAGACACAACTCGGCCGCTAATAACGATCAAGCAATGGGGCTCCTAAGGTCGGGGAAGGCTCTGATTACCACTTATAACACCCTCGATGCGACTATATCTCCCACGTGTCGAGGCACGACTTAGAGGCATAATCGCATTGAAGGCATATGTCGCAAGTTAGGCAATCTTCACAACATCCCATGTAATATAATAATGAAAGGGGAGATAACATAGTTGGCTTATACTCGCCATGTCTATCAAGTACATAAATAACATTACATCATCCAAACACTCATGGCCCGACTACGGCGCCAAAATAAAAGATAACCCAACATGCGACACGGTCCCAATCACCCCCAACTGGGCACCACTACTGATCATCGGGAAAGGAAACATAGTAACGTTGAGAGTCTTCGTCGAACTCCCACTTGAGCTCATACGCGTCTCCTGGAGCGGAATCATCAGGCCCTGCATCTGGTGTAATAGTAATCTGTGAGCCACAGGGACTCAGCAATCTCGCACCCTCGCGATCAAGACTATTTAAGCTTATAGGTATGGCAAGGTAAATATAGGTGGAGCTGCAGCAAGCGACTAGCAAGTATGGTGGCTAACTTATTCGCAAAAGAGAGCGAGAAGAGGAGGCAAAGGCACGAGCGAGAAACTAGAGAGCAACCTGCGCAAACATTACTCCAACACCGTGTCCGCTTCCCGGACTCCGCCGAGAAGAGGCCATCATGGTAACACACTCGGTTGATTCATTTTAATTAAGTTAAGGTTCAAGTTATCTACAACCGGACATTAACAAATTCCCATCTGCCCATAACCGCGGGCATGGCTTTCGAAAGTTCAAATCCCTGCAGGGGAGTCCCAACTTAGCCCATGACAAGCTCTCACGGTCAACGAAGGAATAGACCTCCTCCCAAGAAGTTCCGATCAGACTCGGTATCTCGGTTACTCAAGACACTTCGACAGGTTAAAACAAATCCAGCAACACCGCCCGAATGTGCCGACAAATCCCGATAGGAGCTGCACATATCTGTTCTCAGGGCACACTCAGATGAGACTAGCTACGAGTAAAACCAACCCTCAAGTTTCCCCGAGGTGGCCCCGCAGGCAGCTCAGTTCGGACCAACACTCAGAGGAGCACTGGCCCGGGGGGTTTAAAATAAGATGACCGGGCTCCGGAAACCCGAAGGGAAAAAGAGGCTAGGTGGCATGGTAAAACCAAGGTTGGGCATTGCTGGAAAAGCTTTAATCAAGGCGAACTATCAAGGGGTTCCCATTATAACCCAACCGCGTAAGGAACGCAAAATCCGGGAACATAACACCGATATGACGGAAACTAGGGCGGCAAGAGTGGAACAAAACACTAGGCGAGAGGCCGAGCCTTCCACCCTTTACCAAGTATATAGATGCATTAAGATAAAAGATAATATAATATATCCCAACAAGTAAATAAATGTTCCAACAAGGAACGGCCTCCAATCTTCACCTGCAACTAGCAACGCTATAAGAGGGGCTGAGCAAAGCGGTAACATAGCCAATCAACGTTTGCTAGGACATGGTGGGTTAGAGGTTTGACATGGCAATTGGGAGGCTTGACAAGCAAGTGGTAGGCATCGTAGCATTGGCAAAGCAAAAGAGCGAGCAAACTAGCATAGCAAAGATAGTAGTGATTTCGAGGGTATGATCATCTTGCCTGCCAGTTGTCAGAGTTGACTGGATCCTCGAAAGCAAACTCAACGGGCTCCTCGTTAGCGAACTCGTCTCCCGGCTCTACCCAAACAAGACAAACAAGCAACAAGGATACAAATCAACCACGTGCAAGATCAAGCAATATGATGCAATGATGATATGCTATGCGGGATGCGATGCGGGATGCAAAATGCAAGATATGACAGGGAAATGCATGAACCTGGCCTCAACTTGGAATTCCAAGTGTGCCACTGGAAAGATGAGATGAAATCGCTTGAAAACGATATAAAGAACGCCGGAATCAGAGTTACGGTTTTGAAATGGCAAGTGATTCAAAAATGGCACCGTTCTGTGATTTACAGCAAGTAGCCAACTAAATGCAATGAGATGAACATGCTACAGCACCCAAACATGACAACAAAATACATGGCAGGGATGCACACAAGATGCTTAACAAAATTCTAGCACTGAGCTACGGCCAATTCATCCATTAACAGGGTCAAACAAGCATGGCAAAAATGCATATGGCAAACAGATCTCAGACTTAGTGAAATCAACACTTGTCTGTAATTTCAGATCAGGTAGCCCTCTTCGGAACAACAAAACTACATGCTACAGGATCTGATCAAGGCAAATTAAAGCATGGCATGAAGCTACTCAAAGATCTTAACAAAAGTCCCTTAGTGACCTTGAGACAAAAGGGATCAGAAAATACAATTGCAAGCATGTGAACATAGCAAAAACATAATCAGTTTTCATACTTAATGAAAATTGGCACATGCTGAAATATAACTCAAGTAGGCATGTTTACGAGCTCGATGCACTCACTACAGAGCAAGTCATGGCAATACAAGCATACACCCATCAATAAGGCACAAAATGCAAGCCAAACATGGCAAGAACAATAGCATAGCATGCATGGATCAACTACAACATCACCGGCAAAATTGCTAACAAGTTGACAATCTGCACAGTTTCACAAAGTAGCAAAAGTAGAGCTTGATTGACTCAAGCTAGGTTGCTACATAATTGCAAAAAAAGACATGGATGGATAGAGCACTACAATATTAACAAAACATCCTTACTGATCATCCTCAAAAGAGGCACGGATCACTAGGAAACAACATGAACATATGGCATCATGAGATAAACAGCTCCAGGACTTAGTGAAATTACTAAGTCCCTGAAAACAGAATTAGCAAGTGCAACCACTTTGCAAGCTTGCACAAGTCACCACACACATCACAAAAATACATGGGTTGCACCACTGGAAAGATGACAAAACCCTTAACAAAACACATGTAGAGCATCAGGGCATAGCATGCACACAATAATCATGGCAAAAATGACAAAAACCTAAATGGAGAGCAGATCTGACAATTATCTCAAGTAGCCCTCTTCTAACAGCATTTCGGGCATCAAGATGAGCTCAAATGAAAACGATCCAATGGAATGAAATGATGTACTCTCCGAGATGAACATTTGTGATATGCTATATGCATGAATCGGAGCTACGGATGCAAAGTTACGGAGGCCGTGAACATGAGCATATGGACTGAGAATTTTGGGCTTAGAAGAAAAAAATCACCCCCGAGATCTAGGTTTACTGTTCACGCACGCGCGAACCGAGAACTCCGGAGAGTTCGACTGCTCCGGCGAGGTCGCAAAAACCGGCGGGGGAGGAGAGAGCGAGCCGGACCCGGCCGGATCCGGGCCCGATCTCGGCGGACGGCGACGGCGGCCAGGGGATGCGGGGGCGAGCGCGGCGCCGCGGGCGGCGGCGGCGGAGGTAAGGCGGCGGGGCGAGCGACGGGGGGCTTGCGGGCGGCGGCCGGCGAAGGAGGCGGCGGGCGAGGTGGGCGGGCTTCGGCGGAGGAGGGAGACGACCCGGGCGGCGGCGGAGCGACTGGCCGCGGGGGCTGGCTCGGGCGCGGCGGGATTCGGCGGTGGGGCGGCGCGATGCCACGTGGCGGAACGCCACTGGTGCGGGGGCGGCGGCCGCGGTGTGTCCTCCCGGGGCGGACAATGTCAGCGGCGCGCGAGGTTTTTTTAGGGTTTCGGGGGAAGAAAGATTCTGATTTGAGGGGTGTAATAAATAGCATTAGAGGGAGCTTGGAGAGTCAAATGAGGTGCGATTTTCGGCCACGCGATCGTGATCGGAACGCTCTAGGTGATGGAGCAGAGTTAGGTGGGTTTTGGGCCAAATTGGAGAGGTGTTGGGCTGCAACACACCACGAGGCCATTTCGGTCCCTCGTTAACCGTTGAGTATCAAACGAAGTCCAAATGATACGAAACTTGACAGGCGGTCTACCGGTAAGTAAACCAAGGCCGCTTGGCAGTCTCGGTTCCAATCCGGAAATGTTTCCACATCACTCAGCACGAAAGAAAGCTAGAATGACCACGGGAGGAGAACGAAAGCGCCGGGAATGCAAAAGGACAACGGGGAAAAATGCCTCGAATGCATGAGACGACACGTATGCAAATGCAAATGGCACATGAATGACATGATAAGATGCATGACAACGATAACAACACACGGAGACAAAAACCCCGAACCCCGAGAAAATAAAATAACTTAACGCCGGAAACGGCAAGAGTGGTGTACAAATTGGGAAAGTTACATCCGGGGTGTTACACAAAGGACCACAGGCAAATCAATTGCCTCAGGAGCCTCAGCAAGTTCTTCAGCTCCTCTGCATTCCTCAACAGGCCCCACATTGCTGAAGACCAAGGCCACTGCTGGACGAGGCACTAGACCAAGTCCTCAAAAGAAATAGGTCACCTTCCAAGTACCGTCCTCTGATAACGAAGCTGGTGATGATGAACTCGCCGAAATCATCAGAGACAGGCAAGAAAGGGCCGCTAGAGCCAAAGGCACAAACGTGCCTCTGCTTTTGGATTCGAAGTTGATCCTCGATTTCATTGACCTATGGCACAAGGATCCCAACACTCCTATGCCTGACCTCAACCTCACTCCTGGCCAAAGTCACATGCTGACCGCCTTCATAGGCGAGGAAAAATGAAAATTTGAAAAGGCCAGGAAGTTGAAGAAAGCGCGGTACAAGAAAGAGCGATATCTGAAGAAGAACGTTGTCAAGATGACAACTGATGAACTCGTGGTTGTTCAAGCTAAAATCAAAAACCTCAATGATGAATTCGATGCCTACCATGCAGATTGGAAGGGAGCCAAAGTCAGATTTGTGAAATTGGCAAAGACATTCACCTCCAATGTTGCTACTCAAACGCACATTGAAATTCCTCGGGCTGAAGCATCTACTCAGTCGACTGAAGAACATGCCAGCACCGCTGATGAAAATCAGGCTGCTGAAGAAAATGAGGCTGATGACTGCATTCCAGTCGCTGATGACATTGCTAGGGCAGCCACTAGTGTTGCGCCTGAAGAACAAGCCAGGCCAGCTGAGGCATCAACCAATGAGCCTGAAGAATCTGAACCAACTAGGCAAACTAAAATAGTTGTGCCTGAAGAAACTGAACCTATTTCCTCTGCTCCTCCTGCACCAACAACAAGTACAGTTCTTCCTTCTGCATCAGAAGCGAAGAAAACCAGAGCCGCGGAGCGAGCAACAGTGAAAAAGAGGAAAGCATCTGCTTCATCAAATTCTTCAGCACCGAAGAAGATGAAGATATTGACAAGCTCTTTTGAGAATCCCATATATGTTGTTCCAGTTTCAAGCATGCCTTCAAAGGAACTCATTCCCTTTGGTGAAGATTATGAGAACCCAAGCGGATTTGATGACGATGTTCCTTCTGCTGCTTCTTCAGAGCATTTGGACGAAGAAATTGAAGTGGATAATATCCCTTCAACCCCAGTTATCTCATCGCCTATGCCTCAGTTCACAGCTGAAGAGGCAGGCGTTGAAGAATTGAATGAGGAAGATGAAGACGTGGACATTGGGTGCTCCACTCCAGTGCTGAATGATGATTATTGGGATAGTCAGCACCCCAACTCTCCACTCTTCACACCTCTGCAACAAATCCCTCAGTCCCCAGTGCACACTGAAGTTCAAATGGGTTCTGCAGATCATCACTCCACTCCTTCCATTCATGAAGGAATTTTAGCCACTAGTGTTGATGTTAATGTTGATGAAGAATTGAAGACCCAGGATGCTACTGAAGCAGAAACCGAAATTCCTCAGCCTGTGGTTCTGGAGATTGTGATTCCTGAGGCTGTGATGACTTTGACTCACACTCCTCAGCTCAAGCCGAAAAATCCCTTCTCCAAGAAGCAAACATTCAAGGCTGATGACTTCTTCCACGAGCATGTGTTCTTCACAGATTACAACCCATATGATTCTGCTCGTCTTAGAAGGAAGCGTTTCTGGACTGCCAGCCAAGCAAACTTCTATTCTTTGCTACTTTTTATAAGGACAAAGTCTTCGACCATGCGCATATTCCTCATGTGGACATGGAATCACTGCCTTGCTTCACGCCAGTCCTTAGTGTTCTTCACGATGCTGGACTGCTCAACTTCTGCACTGATATATGTGATTGGAATGAAGAACTAATTCTTTAGTTTTATGCAACGTTGCGCATCACAGGAAATGCTGAAGATGTGAACTCTTGGGTATTGGACTGGATGACAGAGAATACTTACTTCAAAGCACCGGCCTCTGAATTGCTTCATGCCCTGCCTGTCAGTCCTCCCCTTGAAGGTGCACGTTGTATATATCATGAACCTTAACTTACTAACCATTATATGCAAGTGTTGATGAAGCCGCTGAAGCTTGGTCAAGCCTCAAGGACCAAATTCCTCGTGAAGGAATTAATGTATGTGCCACGGACTGTATATCGCATCTTGACCAAGACCTTGAGTCCAATCAAGGGCCACGACTCTAATGAAGAAGAGGTCATTGGTATCATGAAGAATCTGTTATTCAACATCATTCAAAGAATCTGCTATTCAACATCATTGATGGCATTCCTGTCAACTACCATGATTTCTTCATGAGGACTCTGGCCAATGTTGCGTTATCTCCATTTGAATTGAAGCCTTACGCTCCCTGGATTATGAGATTCCTCAGATCAAGGTCTTCAATCAACTACAAGGCTGATTTGCAAAATCACGTCAGCTACTTGCCCCCAATAGAAGTCCTCAAGCGGACATTTTCCTCGGCTGATGAAAAGGGCAAGGCTACTGCTGTTATTGATGAAGGCATTTGTCCATTGGATGGTCAGTTCCGCAAAGCTGCATCTTACTCCACCAACGATGACTCTGCCACTCATGACTCTGTCGCCAATGCCTCAAAGCAAAATCCTCAAGGCACAACTTCCAGAGTGATGACTAATCGTGAGCTTCTCCTCAGTCTTCACCAGAAGGTCGATCGCAACCATAAATGGGTTAAGCGTCAGTTTGGTTCCATTCTTCACAACATAACTGTTACACACAATGCAGTGAAGAAGAACCACTTCTACCTCCATAAAGTATTCAATCGCACCTGGGTTGTTCTGTCTCATCTTTATGGTGAAGAAGATCTGAAGCAAATGGGCTTCAAGCAGGACTTTGACTGGTCTCAGTCACCGGCGAAGAAATTCAAGAAAATCAAAGTTCCTTCCTTGGTAGCCAACTCATATTCTTCCTCGCGCGAGACTGGTGAGCATGAAGATTTGGACGACACTGTGGCAGGCCCTACTTCAACAACCGACCCCAACAACGCTGGCGCTCCTCCATCGACTTCGTGATGATATTCTTCAGGAGCGTTAGTCCTCACTTTTCATCCCTTTTGGTCATTCGATGACAAAGGGGAAGAAATTTGAGTTAGTCTTCCAGCGGGTCTATTTATATGGGTGTTTTTTTGCTAAGTTACAACTCTCGTTCTTCTGAAGATTTATTGAATCGAGTTGTAAACTTAAGTCCGATGGTGGTCTGATACTTTTACTATGTTCCTCTGCATGCTATTTCATCATGCATTTCAAATTCTTCATATCATATGTTAAATGCGTGTATGAATTACAAGATATAGGGGGAGATCTCCATGATTCTACTCTTCAAATGTGTATTGCTTCAAAAGCAAATTGCTCACGATGCACATCTTCAGAGGGAGTTCTTCTATATCTTGCAAATCAAATTTCTCAATATCAGTATTTACACTTCATATGTTTATCCCCATTGAAAACTTAACCTACATTGTCATCAATCACCAAAAAAGGGGAGATTGTAAGTGCATCTAGTGCCCCATGGTAATTTTGGTGTATTGAAGACTTATAGGTTAAGGGACTAATGCGTTTGTGAGTGTACATAGTTCTATAAGTCTATGAGGAGTTTGATATTTACAGAGAAAGTTGACCCCTAAAAATGGATGACTTCAACTGAAGACTTTGGATCTCTGAAGACTTTTTGAAGACTTTGAAAGTAAAAAAATTGGTGTGACCATGAAGACTTGATATTCATGCAAGGAACATGAAGCGTGAAGACTTTTGTTTTCGTAGTTTCATTTTCTCTTTCTTGAGTCATAGGACACAGCGTACTCTTAAAGGGGATCAAGGTAAAACTAAGGAAAAGGTTTCCAGGTGATGCTCAACTCAAAATCCTACACCTACCATGTAACACCCCGGATGTAACTTTCCCAATTTGTACTCCAACTCTTGCCGTTTTCGACGTTAAGTTATATTTATTTCATCGGGTTCGGGTTTTTGTCTCCGGTGTTGTTATCATTGTCATGCATCTCATATCATGTCATCATGTGCATTGCATTTGCATACGTGTTCGTCTCATGCATCCGAGCTTTTTCCCCGTTGTCCGTTTTGCATTCCGGCGCTTTGTTCTCCTCCGGTGGTCATTTCTAGCTCTCTTTTCGTGTGTGGGGATTAAACATTTCCGGATTGGACCGAGACTTGCCAAGCGGCCTTGGTTTACTACCAGTAGACCGCCTTTCAAGTTTCGTATCATTTGGACTTCGTTTGATACTCCAACGGTTAACCGAGGGACCGAAAAGGCCTCGTGTGCGTTGTAGCCCAACACCCCTCCAATTTGGCCCAAAAACCCACCAAACTCTGCTCCATGTTCTAGAGCGTTCGATCACGATCGCGTGGCCGAAAATCGCACCTCATTTGGACTCTCCTAGCTCCCTCTATGCCTATATATACCCCCCATTCAAATTCGCGATCCTCTCCCCCCTAACCCTAAATCCCAGATCCCGCCGCCGCCGGACGTGTCCGGAGCGGGCCGGACAACGTCCGCCGCCGGCCCACGCCCACTAGCCGCGCTGCCACGTGGACGCCGCCACCTACCGCGCCCGCGGCCCCCGCTCGGCCCACGGGGAGCCCGCCCGGGCGGATCGGCCCGAGCCGCCCCGCCCGCGCCGGCCTCTTCGTCGCCCGGCCTCCCCGGCCCCGCTCCTCCCCATCTCCGGCAAGCCCCAACCGGTCCTCCCTCCTCCTCCGGCGAGAAGCTCTGGCGAGAGCCCGGCCACCTCGGTTCGCGCGCCGCCCCGATCCAGATATGTTTTCAGGGTTGACCTAATTTTCTCTAAGTCCCTAAATTTTCAGTCCATATGCTCATGTTTGCGGCTCCATAACTTGCATCCGTAGCTTCCGATTTGGGCATATAGCATATCAAAATGTTCATCTCAGAGAGTACATCATTTCATTCCATTGCATCATTTTCATTTGAGCTCATCTTGGTGCCCGAAATGCTGTTAGAAGAGGGCTACTTGAGTTAATTGTCAGATCTCTACTCCGTTTAGCACTTTTGTCATTTTTGCCATGATTATTGTGTGCATGCTATGCCCGTGAGTTCTACATATGTTTTGTTAAGGGTTTTGTCATCTTTCCAGAGGTGCAACCCATGTATTTTTAGGATGTGTGTGGTGACTTGTGCAAGCTTGCAAAGTGGTGCACTTGCTAATTCTGTTTTCAGGGACTTAGTAATTTCACTAAGTCCTGGGATTGTTTATCTCATGATGCCATATGTTCTGTTGTTTCCTAGTGATCCGTGCCTCTTTTGAGGATGATCAGTAAGGGAGTTTTGTTAATATTGTAGTGCTCTATCCATCCATGTCTTTGTTTGCAATTATGGAGCACCCTAGCTTGAGTCAATCGAGCTCTACTTTTGCTTCGTTGCGAATCTGGGCAGATCGTCAACTTGTTTGCGATTTTGCCGATGTTATTGTAGTTGATCCGTGCATGCTATGCCATTGTTCTTGCCATGTCTAGCTTGCATTTTGTGCCTTATTAAGGGATGTATGCTTGTCTTGCCATGACTTGCACCGTGGTGAGTGCATCGAGCTCGTAAACATGCCTTCGTGAGTTATGTTTCAGCATGTCCCAGTTTTCACTAAGTCTGAAAACTGATTATGTTTTTGCTATGTTCGTGTGCTTGTTAGTATATTTTGTGATCCCTTTTGGCTCAAGGTCACTAAGGGACTTTTGTTAAGCTTGTTGAGTAGCTCCATGCCATGTCTTTCTTTGTCATGTTCAGGTCCTGTAGCATGTTGTTTTGTTGCTCCGAAGAGGGCTATATGATCTGAAATTCCAGACAAGTGTTAATTTCACTAAGTCTGAGATCTGTTTTACCATTTGCGTTTTTGCCATGCTTGTTTGAACTCCTAATGGATGAATTGGCCGTAGCTCAGTGCTAGACTTTTGTTAAGCATCTTGTGTGCATCCCTGCCATGTATTTTGTGTCATGTTTGGTGCTGTAGCATGTTCATTTCGTTGCATTTAGATGCCTACTTGCTGTAAATCGCAGACCGGTGTCATTTTTGAATCGCTTGCCATTTCCAAACCGTAACTCCGATTCCGGCGTTCTTTATATCGTTTTCAAGCGATTTCATCTCATCTTTCCAGTGGCACTTGGAATTCCAAGTTGAGGCCAGGTTCATGCATTTCCTGTCATATCTTGCATTTTGCATCCCGCATCGCATCCCGCATAGCATATCATCTTTGCATCGTGTTGTTTTGAGTTTGCACATGGTTGATTGTATCCTTGTTGCTTGTTTGTCTTGTTTGGGTAGAGCCGGGAGACGAGTTCGCTAACGAGGAGCCCGTTGAGTTTGCTTTTGAGGATCCAGTCAACTCTGACAACTGTGCAGGCAAGATGATCATACCCTCGAAATCACTACTATCTTTGCTATGCTAGTTTGCTCGCTCTTTTGCTATGCCATTGCTACGATGCCTACCACTTGCTTGCAAGCCTCCCAAATTGCCATGTCAAACCTCTAACCCACCATGTCCTAGCAAACCGTTGATTGGCTATGTTACCGCTTTGCTCAGCCCCTCTTATAGCGTTGCTAGTTGCAGGTGAAGATTGGAGGCCGTTCCTTGTTGGAACATCTTTTTTTTACTTGTTGGGATATCATTATATTGCTATGTTATCTTAATGCATCTATATACTTGGTAAAGGGTGGAAGGCTCGGCCTCTCGCCTAGTGTTTTGTTCCACTCTTGCCGCCCTAGTTTCCGTCATATCGGTGTTATGTTCCGGATTTTGCGTTCCTTACGCGGTTGGGTTATAATGGGAACCCCTTGACAGTCCGCCTTGAATAAAACTCCTCCAGCAATGCCCAACCTTGGTTTTACCATTTGCCACCTAGCCTTTTCCCTTGGGTTTCGCGGACTCAAGGGTCATCTTTTATTTTACCCCCCCCCCCCCCCGGGCCAGTGCTCCTCTGAGTGTTGGTCCAACCTAGAGCACCGTGCGGGGCCCTCCCTTGGCAACTTGGGTTACGTTGGCTCCCGTACTCTTAGCTTATCCGGTGTGCCCTGAGAACGAGATATGTGCAGCTCCTATCGGGATTTGTCGGCACAGCGGGCGGTGTTGCTGGACTTGTTTTACCATTGTCGGAGTTGTCTTGAATTACCGAGACACCGAGTCTGATCGGAATGTCTTGGGAGGAGGTCTATTCCTTCGTTGACCGTGAGAGCTTGTCATGGGCTAAGTTGGGACTCCCCTACAGGGATTGAACTTTCGAAAGCCGTGCCCGCGGTTATGGGCAAATGGGGATTTGTTAATGTCCGGTTGTAGATAACTTGAACCTTAACTTAATTAAAATGAATCAACTGAGTGTGTTACCGTGATGGCCTCTTCTCGGCGGAGTCCGGGAAGTGGACACGGTGTTGGAGTAATGTTTGCGCAGGTTGCTCTCTAGTTTCTCGCTCGCGCTTTGCCTCCTCTTCTCGCTCTCTTTTGCAAATAAGTTAGCCACCATACTTGCTAGTCGCTTGCTGCAGCTCCATATATTTACCTTGCCATACCTATAAGCTTAAATAGTCTTGATCGCGAGGGTGCGAGATTGCTGAGTCCCTGTGGCTCACAGATTACTATTACACCAGATGCAGGGCCCGATGATTCCGCTCCAGGAGACGTGTATGAGCTCAAGTGGGAGTTCGACGAAGACTCTCAACGTTACTATGTTTCCTTTCCCGATGATCAGTAGTGGTGCCCAGTTGGGGGTGATTGGGACCGTGTCGCATGTTGGGTTCTCTTTTATTTTGGCGCCGTAGTCGGGCCATGAGTGTTTGGATGATGTAATGTTATTTATGTACTTGATTGACGTGGCGAGTGTAAGCCAACTATGTTATCTTCCCTTTATTATTCATATTACATGGGATGTTTGTGAAGATTGCCTAACTTGCGACATATGCCTTCAATGCGATTATGTCTCTAAGTCGTGCCTCGACACGTGGGAGCTATAGTCGCATCGAGGGTGTTACATACCAATACCTTCGAGTGAAGCCATTGGAAATCTCATACAGTTCAGTCATTTTCTTAAGTGACAGAGAAGAAGTTCTTCTGTTCTCTGAGGAATTTGGTCTGACTGAGGAGTTAGGAATTCGACAGTGCGGATTGCCTACAAGTGAGGAACATGATAGCCCTGAGGAATTTGAACCTCAAATTTCCGACCGTTGTTGTGTCATGCGTCAGCTGTCCCAAAATATCTTATCCACCTAACGGTCATATCATTGAAGGTCATTTATGTCTTATAATGTCGGTCTGCTCCCTAGGCTATAAATAGCCGCCCCCAACAACCACTAGCTGGTTGGCTGCTCCGCGAGAAACTAACACTTGTCATTGAGAGCATCCCATCCTCCGAGGACTTTGAGCGAAAATCATCAAGTGAGGAAAAACCCAAAACCCCAAACCAAACACCTATAAACCCAAAGTGATTGAGCATCACTGAAGAGATTGTTTCTGTGTGGAACCGACGCTTGTTACATTTGAGGACTGTGCATCCTCCAGACGGTTAGGCATCATGGTCTAGAGCATCAAAGAGGAAATTGTGGATCGCCGAGTGACCGAGTTTGTGAAGGTTTGGAAGTCACCTGAAGACTTACCACGAGTGATTGGACGAGGTCTGTGTGACCTTAGTTCACGGAGAATACGGTGAGAACTGTGTGCCCTCAGTTTTAAATACCTAGCCGCTCTAACCAGACGTACAACTGTCACAGCAGTTAGAACTGGTCTACCAAATCATTGTCTTCACCAAGCTAACTGGTTCTATTTCCTCAACCCTTTCATTTCTTCATTACTGTGTTGTGTACCTATTCATATCTGTTTGAAGACTTCGACTGAAGACATTCTCAATTTCCTCAGATCAATTTCTTCAGTCTATTTGTCTTCATTCTGTTTTATCATGTGCTTATGCTTTCTGTACTCTGTGTTGTGTTTCCAATTCATCATGATGTCCATGCTTATGTTATGTCATGTCTGCATCTGAGTACTTATTCCGCTGCAAGTAGTTCTTCGCTTAGGAATTTTCTCACCCTGAAATTCCTCAGTGAAGAATTTATAAAAATCGTCTATTCACCCCTCTAGTCGACTTAACGCACTTCCGGTCCTATTATATTTACGAAAATGCTAAAATCTGAACCACCCGGTAACTTCTATGTAAATAGCATGATAATTTAAGCACCACAAAACTAATAACTTGCATACAAACGCCGAGGGGTAATTTTAACCTGGGGAATAAGTTGTTGCAAAACACCCATGGTAACTTTTTGTAAATCACATGGTAATATACACATCACCGACCTGATAATGTAGGTATAAACACCAAGATAACTTTGACCCAGGGAAAAAGATGTAAAAACATACCACCGATTGTTTTTGTGTAAATAGCATGATAATATAGGCTCCTCAACCGGTAATCCACTTCTGAGCTCAGGCTCAGCTGCACCCGCCCTGACAAAAAAATCAAAACAAATACTAGAAAAAATCAAAAAATTCCAAATTTTTTGTGTGATAGACAATTTGATGTGTGAGGTTCGCTCCAAATTTAGGTCATTTGGAATTTTGAGCAGCTCTCGGCAAAAAAGACAAATTCGGAGTCTGTAAAAATGTATACTGTTCATGCACTATTCTGACCCGATTTGTCTTTTTGCTGAGAGCTGCTAAAAATTCCAAATGACCTAAAATTTGGAGCGGACCTCACGTGATAAATTTTCTACCATGCAAAAAAATTGGAATTTTTTGAATTTGTCTTGAATTTTTTGTGATTTTTTTCTAAGCGGGTGTAGATGAGCCTGGGCACCGAAACGCCGCACTCCTACTCAACGTGATAACTTAGGTACAAACATCACGATAATTTTGACCCGTCGATAGATGTTGTTGAAAACATACCACCGATAACTGCTTTATAAATAGCATGATAATATACACTCCCAGACTTGATAATTTAGGTATAAACACCACGATAACTTTGACCCATGAAAAAAAGTTGTTGAAAACATACTCCGGTAATATCTGTGTAAATAACATGGTAATATAGGCTCCCGGACCAGTTAACTTAGGTACAAACAGTACGATAACTTTGACCCGTGAAAAAAGTTGTTGAAAACATACTCTGATATATTTTTTTGTAAATAGCATGGTAATATAGTTTCCCGATCCTGATAACTTAGGTACAAACACCACGATAACTTTGACGTGAAAAAATTGTTGAAAACATACCACCGATAACTTCTCGTGTAAATAACATGATAATATACACTCCCGGACATGATAACTTAGGTACAAACACCACGGCAACTTTGAATTTTCTGGATTTTACTGTTCATCATGAGTATTGTGGCAAGCATGGATGAGTAGGCACATCATGGCTCAAACAACTCCTACTCATGCTAGTGGGTTTCAACTATTTACTGTGGCAAAGACATGTCATGTAGAGGAAAAGGGGTTCAACTACCGCAGCATGTAACAGTTGAATCGTTATTGTCTTAATGCAGTAAAAAAGAGCAAGAGCAAGAGAGTGGGATTGTATCGGAATGCTCAAGGGGGGTTTGCTTGCTTGGCACTTCTGAAGATAGCACTGTGTCTTCATCAGTGTCATCGATCACATCGTCGACAACGTCTACAGAGAGGGGACAAACACCGGCAACAGAGAAGAAACACAATCAATGCAATGCAATAGTATGATGCATGATCATGTCATGGCAATATGCTGTGATTTGGGCTAATGCAAATAGCAACAATTTAAATGGGGTTGGTTTGAACCCTAGGTTCAAATTCAAGCTTCATATGTGATTATTCAAATGACATTGTGTCGGTCATCAACGTATGAACTCAAGTCGCAGCAAGCTACAAGGACTTAAAAGAACAACGCGTGACATTTCCCCAAAGAGACAGACACCGGAGCAAATGACACATGCCGATCATCCCAAGTGTTCCGAAGCAGTAGCAAGCTACCATGGCTTAGTGGAAGCACTAGGAGACATTTCCCCATAAGAGAGCCTACTAAAAATAAACAACTAGATTGTCGGATCCCACACATACCAAGCATTTCAAAATCATACACACAATATGCTCGATATGTGCAAATACAACATGGCATCACAACAAAACTCTACGACTTAAAGTATTTATTCGGAAGGCTCCGAAGTGTCATACATAGTAAGAATTCATGACCCAACATACAGAGCATATAGGCTACGGAAGCATAAACATGTCTGGGTACAAACATCTGGAAAAAAAAAAAGGCTTTAGAGCCTGACTTTCTAGACTTTCGACATTTATATGCGGTCCTTAATTATTGGGTCATCTTTTCCCGCTTCAATTCAAACATCCAGAAGCCGTCTCTAAACTGGCCTGCAGCACTCTTATTTTGACGAGACTGATGGGATCTTGATTCACCGCCACCCGCGACCTTTTCTTTCGTTTCGATCAGGTCCTAATCTATCCACTCCACGCATACATCATTGGCTCGACCAATCTCAAAACACCCACGGTGAAAGACATAACAAACACAATCACTGGTAAATGCTTGATTCGGGTCACTAGACAGGCAAATCTAGTCCCATACAACGTGTCTGGTTGGGCTGATTTTTGCCCTCGTTTGACTACAGCGATGCTATCTGTTAGACTGCTTGCCTACTGACAGCATCACGTCTACGCTGCAATATTTGGACCAAACGCCTCACGAGTCACGTCTCTCATGATCTTGCGCGGTGGGTGCGGTTCACCGCACATGATCGAACAGCGCCGGCAACCGCGACATCCACACTGCTCCGCTTTCGATCTCATGCCAACTTACAGCTAGCTAGCTAGCTAGCTTCCCCGTCATCATCTACTGCTACGGACGATGGTGCTTTCACCAGTAACGTACCGCTCAGCTGCGGGGTGCGGGCGAGCCATGGCGCGGGAATTCTGAGGGTCGTGGTCGGCGGCCGCTGTCGTGGCTGTCGCCGTCCGGCGCCTCCACGGCGACGGCGACGGCGACGGGAATCGTTTCTCCCCATGCACAAGTCCACACGAGGCGACGGTTTCGCGCGCGGGACCGGCCGGGCGGAGGGACGGGGTCCACGCGCTTCCACCGCCGATGGGGGCTTCTTTTACGTGGGCGACGGCGAGATAATGGTTTTTCATCTGCTCTTTCTGATCCCCTCCTTGTTTTGGGCCTCTTTTTATCCTTCATTTGGGCGTGTCTTTCATTGACCGGGTTATTACGTGCATCATAACAAAGCCTCTGCGGCTACGTTACTTCTGTTAGCTTGTTTATTATCATGCGTGCATGAACCAATCAGCTAAATGTGTTCGACCAGGCATGACACAATCTGAAGGAGTTGTTTACTCGCTGAATCGGCGCGCGCGGTCTTACCTGAAACGGTCCTCTGGAGTGAACAAGTGTTTCCGGGACCCTGATAAACTAGTTCCAGATCAGCTGCCTGAAATGAAGGAAATGGTACTACAAGATACTCTCTTTATAAAGAAATATAAGATCATTTTCGTCTTGGTTTCTACCCATCCTTTTCGTCTTGGCTTGCGCAGGACAACGGGGTCGAGAGGACGGCCAGGCAAACGTGGGGTTCGGCAGCGCAGCGGGCGGATCTGCCAGCGGCGGCGTGCACGGCGCGGCGGTGGCGGCTTGCGTGTCGCGAGGTGGTGGCTGCGTTGGGCCTGCCCGATGGTTGCAGGTGCCGCCGGATCCAGATCGAATCCATCTGGATCTTGTCTTCGGACTCTGTCAGCCGCCGCGGGGTGGTGATGGTCGTCACTGGCCACGTTGGACCGCTGGTTCCGGTGTCTGGAGATTTGCAATGGCTTTTTCTCGATCCTTCTTTCTGGCGGGTCGAGCACCATGGCTCTTGCATCTTCGCAGGTTTTGCATCGTGGCTCGTTGCCGGATCCGGAGCAGATGGAGGTTTGGTGGCATAGGATGGGGATCGGAGGAAACTTTGGTCACTCGATGCCGGTACCCTCCGTGGAGGCGAAGCCGAGGTCTCTCCTATCCACCTCTGAACACCTCTCGGACGAAAGTCCAAAATTCAGTCTGGATTGGGCGGCGGCGACGTCCTACGCGTCGTATCCTTCATGGAGCCGCCGTCTTGGGAGGACCAGCTGTTCGGGGAGAGATGTTGTGGTTGGTGAGCTCCGAGTACCTCCAGCAGTGGCGACGGTGTGGAGGATGCCAGGTGGTGCGGCATTGTATCCACCGCATAGATGACGACGAGTTTTGGCGGCATGGTGCAACTCCATATCGACGACGGATGCGGCTGGATGGACAAGCGCGGGACGGTGGAGCCATCTGGCACCATGGTGGCGTCAACGGTAGCGAGACTGGGCAAGGTTGATGCAGCAGTACCAACACTGAAGATAGATTGGTGGCAGGTGGCTGCGGCGGCCTCATACCCGGCAGGCGTCCTGGTTGGGGAGTGCGCCGGACTGATGGGTGCCCCATACCCGGCAGGCGTCCTGGTTGAGGAGTGCGCCGGACTGGTGGGTGCCCCATACCCGGCAGGCGTCCTGGTTGAGGAGTGCGCCGGACTGGTGGGTGCCCCATACCCGGCAGGCGTCCTGGTTGAGGAGTGCGCTGGACTGATGGGTGCCCCATACCCGGCAGGCGTCCTGGTTGGGATCTCAGTCTTAAATGTTAGGTTTGGATGCGATGTCTGTCTGGTATTAAGCCCAGACTATCAGCGCCCTTTCATCAACTGGTTAGGAGTAGCGATAGATGTTGCCTAGACGGTAGCTTTAGTCTCACTGTTGTATGACTTTGTACGGTCTCATGTGAACAATTAATAAAGTGGCTGCATGTATCGTCCAGATGCAGAAACCGGAGGTTCTCTTTCTTTTCTAAAAAAACATTTAAATCATTATTTTAGTGATCTAAACGTTCTTATATTTTTTTACAGAGGGAGAGGGAGTATTGATCAAAGACCAATTAACGGCCATACAAACAAACTGAACGAAGCATTTCTCAGATGGCAGTCTAGGCAATCATGGGTCGCAAAAGAGCTAGTACGCGAATGGGGCGATTTGTTTGACTGGTTTGGAACTCGCAGCCATGTGCTTAGCTCTATCAGCTAATCCGTCTGGTCGTCGTCTTGGCTTTCGGCCGTATCATTGCTCCGGAAATCGCGGTGTTAAGAGCCTTTGTCTGCTACTCCCTCTCTTCCTAATTACTCCCTCTCTTTCGAATTACTCCCTCCTCTGTTCCGAATTATTTATCTTGGATTTGTCTAGATACGGATGTATCTAGACTCATTTTAGTGCTAGATACCTTCGTATCTAGACAAATCTAAGACAAGAAATTCGGAACAGAGGAAGTACTTGTCACAGGTATGGATGTATGTAGATGTATTTTAGTTTTAGATATATCTATTTCTGCGACGAGTAATTTGGAATGGAGGGAGTACATTCGTGGGCAGTTTGAATGACACAAGTGAAGTTTGTTGGTTTCTGCCTCCAGTTTATTAGCTTCAGTACTAGTTGAATGACGTGAACAACCGGGTTGGTCAACTTTTCTCCTAACGAGACCACCGTTCAGACAAATGGCAGTGTGTCGATCGATGCTGTGGCCACTCAGGGTTATCCTCCTTTCCAAAAACAAGAACACCCTTCAGACCCGCCTAAATGGCCCATCAAGAATGTATAATCTTATTTAGTTTATGGAGTACTCCATGGTTCATCTGACTTGTTCATGGCGCCTGCAAAATGAATAGAGCCAAACAACAGTCTAATATAGTGCATACATAAAGACATCAACAAATGGAAAGGTTATCTTGCAAGTCTCTGCAGTTAACTCAAATAGGCTAGACAAAATGAACTACCATGGCCCATGGGAGAGCAAATCACACTGAAAACACCACGATATTCTTTATAGATGGCAGTACACTTCTTTGCCGCATTGACTAACTGACAGTACCTGGACCTTTGCAGGTCTGATCCATCAGATTCAGCATTCAAGCTGCCAGCTGCTGCAGCACCCCATTGACGAGCAGACGATCATAGCAATGATGTTACGTTACATGATGACCTTCAAAGCTGACAAGAATTAACTCCTGCCCCTCCTGTTCTGTAGTCAATACGTACAGACCAGAGACAGCATCACATCATATGAATGAATTTCAGTACACTAGGCGAGAATCGCCATCCGCCAGAATCAACAGCTGATCGTCTAGTTGCGTCGATTTACTTAGCACTAGCATAAACTAGATGGTCAGAAACAGAAGTTTCTGAGGTGGAAATTCGAAGGCAACCGTGGAATGCTAGGGTTTAAGATTCCTGGGCATGTGGACGCAGGTTGCCTCTGAAAAGGTCACCGAGATGATGAACCAGCTTCTGGGGCTGTTGCCACCACATGGCTTCAGAAGCGACCGGGCTTTGATACACATCGTCTTGTGTGCTGAAATTCTTTGTGATGCTATCTGAGAAATCACGCCAGTTAAGCATGGCACGCTTCAGCCGGGACGTTCTCTTGCCAGTGACGAGGTATCTGGTGTAGTCCCTAGCAAGGCGGTACAACTCCTCTCCTCTGATGATGTGGATATACTGCACAACAAAGCAAACGCTGTTTAGAAAGATAATGTGGGGGGTCCTTAACGTTCACAGCCAACAAGAATATAAACACACTCGTGTTCGGTGTGTTGTGGTGGGAAGAAAATTGCGTGGAAGTCTTGTTTTTGGCAGATGCAAGTCTAATTTCCCATATACTCCCTCCGTCCGGTGAAGAGTGTACATCTAGTTTCAAATTTTGTCCACAAAAGAGTGTACTTCTATCTTCCCAATGTACTTTAAAGTAGGAATAAAAAACTTCTCTCTCACCACACGGTAATCAAGACCAATAGCAATCTACACATAGTCTTCTTAATTTCTACATGCACTTAGCTCATTGGGGGTTGGGTAATTAAAAAGGAGAGAGATGGTGGTTTGCACCTTTCCAATGCATTTTTTACTCAACTCCGTAATTTGTCCTAAAACTTCTAGATGTACACTCTTTACCGGACGGAGGGAGTATATTTAGAACAGCACTAGTAATGAAGATGATCACCAGAAAACAGAGCAAATGTTAGTAATGGTACACCAATCAATTACTATTCATAATAGTAACCTTCCCTAGTAAGAAGGGTAAATTTATCTTTTTACTTGTAAGGTAGTCAACAACTCCACATAGATTAATATTTACGAGAAATAGAAAACAGCTGCCACGAAGAAATAATAAAATCTTCTTTGGCAAAAGCGGGAACTGCACGGATGTTTTCTCACTAATGGAGAATGGTAATATCACTATTATGTACTTCAAGTATACACATTATCCCTTCTGAGCTGGCAAGTCCACAAGGAGAAAGGGCTGTTCAAAATAATAAACATATAATAGCCATCACATATTTGTACCATCAACTACGGCTGTGAATAAACATCAAAAGGTTTGCACTGAAAATAAACAAAATGCTAGCTTAACGTAGTATGTTTAGGCATTATAAGAGATTGAAAGGTCCGTACAGAACTATAGTTGTAAAATATAGCATTTCAGATCAAAGGACGATGAGAAGGAAGAAAGAAGCAATGCAATTACCGTGAGTACAAAAGCAACAGTTGCTAACACAACTTGGACCACTTCATACAATGAATCCATGAAAGATTCGTCATCCGGGCCATCAGAACCACCACCGCTGCCTCCATAACGGTTATTATTTCCTCCATTTCCACCAGACCCCTGTCCTGTAATCTTAGCCATTTGCTCCATCAGGAAGCCTTGTATGGACTGTTGCTTTTTTGCTCCATCCATTGCTTTGTTCAAAGATTCCATAGAGAATGGCTGAAAAGAAAGCAACAGTAAATTTAGCAGATGGTTCCACATCAGCAATTGTGCCTAACAACCTTGATGTATTAAATATGCTTGGTGCGTAGCATATCAACTGCCTACCACACCCCATTTTACACAGTATCCCTATCTCCCAAAGAGGAATTCCTGAAACTAAAGCATTCCTACAACATCAATAAGAAAATTCCATTGTGCCAAACCAAGTCAAACTTGACAAATTTGCCAAGTTTCCAATAGAAAACCAATCACAAAGTAAGAAAGCTGTGAATGATACTTACATCAAGGTTTCCCTTCCCGCTTGAGGCATATACAGGACCAAGCCTCTTATGGCAAGCAGCAACAACAAGCCTTGGATATACTTTCTCTTGCAGCTTGCAAGATCTAGAAAAATGTTGCCATACAAAATGTTCAGGAAGTATTTTGCAAGTTCTCCCAAGACCTAATGGTCTGTCCAAAGTGAGCCCGCCAAGAGGCTTGTACGTTGTAGCTTGGCAGTAGCTCATGTTTCTAACTTCTTGAATTCTAGAATTAACTGGAGCCAAATCTGGAGGTTAAAAATAGGAATGATTACATACTGAGTTAGGAAGAAGAATGTCAAATATCTACAACACTGCAACAATAGAACAGTATCAGTTGAACTAATCTAATTCAAAAGAATAAATTTCTCCGTTTTGCATAACATGTAGTCAGTGCTAAAGATGATTCACCAGAAGTCAGAGTCTTGCTATAGAAGGAATAGGCCGGCACAATCCACTAATGCTACGAACAAAACTAAGCATGTATGTTGTCCACAGTTTCCCAAACGATGAACTGAGTCCATGTGAAAGGATTTTGGACAGAAGAAAAAATGATTTCCAGGTAGAGCAAAATTCCCGATGTTCGGAGAGGATTATGATGGAGATCAGGTGAAACCTATGAACCCCACCTGAAATCAACTTTATAGGAATTCCAAACCTGCCACAGAACTACCCCAAAAGCTAAGTAAAGACAACAGACAATCGTTACGAGATCATACTTGAACACCAATGCAGGCTAAAGTACAGCATTCTACCCTTGTATTCCCTATACTCTTTTAACATGAATCCTGGTGATATTAAAATGTACTACTACCCAACAAGCAGAAAATCATGCCACGGGCAAAGCAAAGCCGTACTACGTACAGCTCATAGGTCGACAGCCAGGCGGCAGATCTAGATGGTGTGCCTGGTGCGCACCAGGGCACCCGGAAATTGTGAAGGTCAGTAGGATTAATCAAATCGCCGGAGTGGAGGGTAAAACCTCATACCTCAAAACCCAATGGCCAAAGACTGCGGACGGCGTGGATACAGCAGGAACGCGACGTCCGGCGAGGAAGAACGGTGACGGCGGGTCGTGTGAGGGCGGGGACGGGATCGAGGCGTCAGCTGTAGCCTGTGGTATATGCTACAGAAGAGATTCAGAGCCGCGTCGGGTAGGTCGGGAGGACTCGGGAGGGAGAGGAAAGAAAGGACGGGAAGAGGAGTAGGGCTCCGCTCCGCCGCGCCGCGCCGCAACGAGCTCTCCGGTGGGCGGTGAGCGGGGACTGCGGCCTGGAATGGGGAGAGGAGGATTGGATTGCGTCGTCGTTTTTTTCCGCTACAGAGTGGGACCCTTTTCGTACAACCGTACTGGTACAGACCAAAATGTAGCCCGTTTGGGCTGGTTGGTTAGTTCTAGGCCTGCTTCACGCCAACAGACCAAAATATACCATGGTAATTCTTGAAAGTTTATTTTAAACTTAAAAAAATGGCAGATTTTTGTTATGTTTGTTTTAAACTCGGAAGATTTTTTTTTTGAGAAATCTCACCAACCTTTATTGTTTCATCAAAGTGATGTCCACAGGTACAACGTCATGAGGATTGCCCAACCACACATGTCTACCTATAACACAGGTTACAAGCAAATTTAGCGAGATTAGCAGCCTCAAAATTGAAGTTTCTGCGTTTATGAATGAAACTACAAAACTGAAAAACTAGCTTTACGTTCTAAAACTTCATGTATAATAGCAGCATGGGACCTTATCTCCACTAATCAGCAGATGAGAGAAACTAAATGAGGGGTACCCCTTGCGGAAGCCTCTCAGTGGTCATTTTTGGTGGGCTGGGAGCGCGTCAGCCCCCGCCTTGTGTCGCGTGTTGGGCGCTTCCCCGAGATTATATTTTTCTATTTATTTTTGTACGCGTTTTCGGGTTTTAGCTAGATTTGGGGGGGTGGCTTTTCAGTTTTTGTCCGATTTTGCTTAGGTTTTGGACAAAAAATAAAAAAACACGCAGAAAAATGTGTTTTTTTCGCGAGAGATGTAGTTGTGCCTCTTAAAAAGAGAAAAAAAATGTATTTTTTTTTCTTTCAGGAGAGGCATAGATTTGTTTCTCGTGGAGGCACAGGTTTGTTTTCGCAAGAGGAACGGTTGTGCCTCTCGAAAAAGGAAAATACATGTTTTTTTCTTCCGTGAGAGACAGAGATTTGCTTCTCGTGAAGGCACAGGTTTGCTTCCGCAAGAGGCACAGTGGTGCTTCATGGAAAGGAAAAAAAATTATCATTATCTTTTTCCCACGAGAGGCACATATTTGCTTCTACAAGGAAGGGGGGTCATGCTTCCGACTCATTTTTTCTGTGAAAAAGTTCATCAGAACTTATTAATATGGGATTTAGTTTCCAAGATCTCAACGCAAGAAATCCAACAGTGAAAACGGTTCGGGATTTGGGAACATTGTTTAAGAGATAAAATGTTTTGAATAAATGAATCTACAAAAAAAAGAAAAAACTCCTATTTGACGCCAGATGTAACGCCCTCGATGCGGCTATATCTCCTACGTGTCGAAGCACGACTTAGAGGCATAACCGCATTGAAAGCAATGTCGCAAGTGAGGTAATCTTCACACAACCCATATAATACATAAGGGAAAAAGATACATAGTTGGCTTACAATCGTCACTTCACACAATTACATGAATAAAGCATTACATCAACCAGATATAATCAAGGCCCGACTAAGGAACCAAAATAAAAGAAGAACCCCAAATGCGACAAGGAAACGAGTGACAATTTGAACAGGGTGCAAAACACGAGCATCTCAAACATCGCAAACATACGTTCACGGACGTCGCCTCGAGGTTATACCTTCGAAGCATGCATTATCGGAGGGGTTCGAGTTCGATGCGATGTAGGGGAAGTAGATGTTCTCGGGACGCCGAGGGAAGTAGTGGTTCATGTCCGTAGATGTTCGGGGTCACGACATGGAACTTGACGTCCACAGGGTCTTCAACGATGGTCGTGGTACATGTTCCGTAGACGTTAGGGCAGCATAGTGGTACATGTTCACGGAGTAGGTCGTACACGTCGTCGGTAGATGTTCACTTGACGGCCTTCAACGGCGGTAGTTGTTCTCGTTTTGTCGTGGAAGTAGTTGCACATCTCATAGTGGTACTTGACGATCTCGGAGACGACGGAAGACGAACTTGGCGGTCCCGTTACACGGTTCTTCGGAGACGGTAGTTGTACATGCCCGTATATGTTCAGGGTCGTCGGGGTACTTGTCGGTCGGGTCTTGACGGTCTCGTTTTGCGACGGTAGTCGTGCACGTTCGTTTTCGGAGAGGTACTCGATGACTCCAATGTCTTCGGGCGATGGTAGTTGTACACGGTCCACGAGACGTCGATCGTTCGGGGTCCGACTTGCGGTAGTGGAACTTGGTGCATCCAAGGTCTCCGACGTAGTGGTACACGCGCGTAGATGAACTTGACGGGTCGTTGTCATCCTGGTACTTGGCGTTCTCTCGGCCTTGGCAGTGAAGAAACGCAACGCGATGGTCGTGGTACTGGGCACGGTACAGGATGAAGCAGAGGTTTGACGCTGGTCTTGGCGCGGTTCACGGTCCACAGGCGTTGCTGGAGCTGGACTCCGTGCGAGGCAGAGGAGGGTTCAACGCGCGGCAGCGCGCCTCCTTGTTCGAAGCAGGGGAAAACAGGGCGACGGCATGAGAGGAATCGGACGGAGGCGGCGACGCTGCTGGTGGAGGAGGGCGTGGACGGAGAAGGCACGAAACGGGACGGAGACGGCGGGTTCAAGGCGGAGGTCGCCGGATCCGGCGAGGAACTTGACCGGAGCGGCGACCATAGCAGGGGCGGCGGATCAGGGAGCTTGAGGGCGCGACACGCGAGGAGCGGGCGTGAGGAGCCCTCGCTCCTCTCTGTGTGTGTGCGTGGCGGCGGAAGGAGGATGGAGGGGAGAGAGCGGCGCAAGGGGAGGCAAGCGCGAGGAAGGAGAGAGCGAGAAATCGGGAGATGGGGGATCGGGCACCCTGGCGTTGTCGGTCCCTCTCTCTCTGGCGGCGCGAGAAGGGAGACAGGGAGGAGGGGATCGAGGAAAAGGCTAGCGAGCAGGGGGGAACGAGAAGATCGGGCAGGCCTCTTGGGCCGGCTAGGTCAGGCCGCAGGAGTTGGGCCTAGGGACTGGGCCGGCTGGACTAAGCTGAACTCCTCTCTCTCATTCCTCTCTTACTCTTTTCCATATTAAAACAAAACAGAAAAAGAGGGAGAAAAGAAAGAGAAGGTAGGGGTGGAATCTGGGCATGGGAATAATTTTCACGGACTCGTAAAAATGTGCACGGTCCACGAAAAATAGGAGAGGCAAGATTGAAAGATGTAATTCAAGCTCGTTTGAATTTAATTCAAAAGGGTTTGAACTAGGGCTTGGTTATAGAAGTGTCCAAAAATGTTCGGATTTTTGGTGGAGCTCCGGAAAATGACGAAAGAATCTACGGACTAAGTTCGAGGCCAAGGGTTGTGATAACAAAGGCATTAGGATTTTTGCAAGTGTGTTATGGTGAATTTAAAATTAAAGAAATATTGAATATAGCTCCCTACTATCGGGAGGATATGTTATAAAGAGAAGTCACTCTTCCCTCGATTTAAATGGAATCGGAGATCCATGCCATTTAATTTAGTTGAGTTTTTAAAACGGGTTGCATGATGACATGATGCAATGCACATGATGCAATGATGAATGCAACGAACCAAACAAAACACCAACGAAACTCGGAACCCAAGGAAGGTATCTGAAGCTCCGGTCTTGGGGCGTTACAACACTCCGCCACTACGAGAGGATCTCGTCCCGAGATCTAGGATGGCACCAGAGGGAAAACGGAAGAGGAAGAGGAGAGGTAAAACTAAGTTGCTTCTTTGACAAACGAGTGAAACCACGAACCTTGAGAGGTTGACCAATTTGAAAGAAAGAAAGCAACGAGAAAGAGCGAAGTTGAAAGCACTCCGGTAGGGAAGAGTAACAAGGAATTACAAATTCGGACAGCACTTCGGTTGAAAAGAGATGAAAGACTTGATAAAATGAAAGAGCTTGAGCAAAGGGGCACAACACTCCGGTTAAAAGGATAAGCATGACAAGGACAAGAAGAAGGTTTGAAGAGAGCAGCAACACAATGCCTCCGGGAGAGAGAGAAATAGAAGATAGATGATTAAAATAAAAGAATGGAGAAGAAAATGCCAACTTCTGCCACAAAAGAGTTTGAAAAGGCATCTTTAGGAGAAGGGTCGAACGGAGTTGTTGGAACACCAACAACGAAAAGAATACGCTTGATATGGTCTTATGGAATACATCTCAAATTTATGAGGTGACAACCTGCCACTCACGGGAAAATGAATTGGATTGGTATGAACAAGGAGACGAGAAACTTATCTCACCGGGAGGATAAATGAAGAACTTGGGTCATTATAAGCACCATAAATAGCAAAATCCTTAGGGAAAGCTTTAGGTGAAATATAACCCAAGATAACTCCAATGACGAGATTGATGGATTTAAGATATCTCAATCTTGACAACATGTGAATCATGAACCACATAGGGAAATCATCAAGAATGACATAACACCACCTCAAATGATACGGTAGAAAGAATTGCACTTTAAAATGCAAGATAAAGAATACTTGAGCTCCCCTGAAAAGAATCTCGATGAACACTTCGAGAAGGAATTAAATCCTTGGTGAACCATCATGTAGAGCCTCCATGAAGAATTCCGGTAACAAAAGAATGATCAAACGAAAGGAAAGATAAGTAGAGAACACAAGGTGAAGCCTTGCAATGCTTAGATGGATCTTCGCAATGAAATAATTGAGAAAACTTGGAACTCCAGGAAAAGAATAGATAAAGCATCTCGAACCGAGAATTTGATGAGCCTCCAGAATAAAGAATTAAATTTACTCGATGAAACAAGAATAAGAATTACATTATGCATATCCTTCACCAATTTAATTGATGACAAACAATGGATTTGGCACACTACTTATTCTCGTGGAAAGGATTAAGAGAGATATCGATAACTTGATAAGGTCTTCAACGAACCATCGGTAGGATTGGAACAACGAATAAATTGATATGATAACGAAGGAAAAGAAATTTTTGAATGAACCATCGGTAAGAATTGAAAATGAACGAAGAGAAGATAAAGAAACACCGGGAAGAGTTTGCAAATGAACGAAGATGCTTGAGAGAATTTAGATACAAGTGAACGAAGGGATCACAAACTAATTAGAGAATATTTGAATGATGCACCGGTAAGATTGGAGGATGATAACTGAAAGCTGAGAAAGGAAAAAACCCTGAAATGATGGACTCCGGCTACTCAAACTGAGAAGACTCTTGAATTGCTCCGGATGGGTGAAAAGAAATCTCACAATCAAAACCAATTATGAGAGGATGGCCTCGAACTAGAACCACGAATCTCTGAGAGAACGGATAGGATATGGAGGAAAAACTCTTCTTCGATCTTCAAATACAGAGAATGACGACGAGAAACAACACCAAGAATTATAGAGGCACTCCGGAATTAAAATTGGAAAAAGGTTGAGCCAACGATGAAAAGAATTTGAATGATCTTGGAGAAAAACATAAGACTGATGATAATTCATTCTTATGTCAAACTTCAAAAATAATTTGAGAATACCTCTGGGAAAATAAGAAGAGTCAGGTAAGATCCTGGGAAAAGACCTGTGGGTTAGGGCCCACTCAAAAGAAACATCGTTGAAGGATTTAAAAGATAGATTGCACCGGTTGAATTAGATGGCTCAAAAGAGATAACATCCTCGAAAGAGCTTGAATGAAAGCAGAGTGGAAACACGATTCTTCTAGATATTATGAGCACTCCGGAACAATTGAATAGCGAGAAAAGAATGAATATGAGGAGCACCGGTAAGAGAAGGTACTTGAAACGAGGAAAAAGGATATGATCAACACCAAAAGCTTGAATTGAATCCACCGAAGAAGAAAATTAGTGAAGAGTGACGAACTTGAAGCTCCGTTAGAATCTTCATGAGAATCACCGGAAAAGGATATTGATTGAAAAGAATGGAGAGACTTCACATCAGTAAAATGAATACTTGATTAAGAAATTCGAGTCCTCGAAGAAAAAGGGTGGGTGGGCAGGAAAACAAATGCAACTTGGAATGGATGAAACGAACACCGTTGAGAAAGCTGAGATTGAAACTTGCGGATGTTGCAATGATCGGATCCACTTGAAGAGAAACACACCGATTGAAAAAGATTGACAGCACAATCTCGATTATCAAGAAGGATTAGCATCCACATAGGAATATGAGAACACCATTTAGGAAAGGTATGGAATCAACATTTGACTTCGAAGCAACTCGAATACCACAACCCAAAACAAAAACAAAGGATTGGCTTGAAAAATAAGCCGGAACATACATATGATAGATATTTCGTCCGAAGTTTTCGTGGTGGGGCCTACACAGGCTCGATCGTACAGCACCATCATGTACAAGGCAGTGCACATGACATACGAAGCGTCCCCGAGTCGGCATAGCCAAGGACTCTTTAAGACACAACGAGACCACTGTAAAACCGATCGTGAATAGGCGAACCACTAGACGTCGAACCCCAATTTCATATCATACATCTGTCGGAAAGATTTCCTAAGAGCTACTTGAATTCCCACTTATATACTCCCGAAACTTTCCGGTTATGCAATCAGGTGTTGGAGATACAGGGGAAGCATAATATCTCACCCAAAACTAGCAAATCCTACATCCAGTTGTATCCATCCTTCAACACATAACCAAGAAACCTTCGGAAATCATTTACCTCAACCTTCGAAAAGCATCCGTCATACGAGTTATGGCAATACTCCCGAACTTCTGCCCCAGTACTGGGTGGCGTCGAGGTTATCTCACCAACAACTGCATAAAAGAGATTTTCGATGTCCGCGAACCTAAACTCAGGTATTTCCAGAATTGCAACGATAAAATTGTGACGACAACACCTCAGAGCTCAACTCCCCGGGACACTGCCACAACCCCTAAATGACAGGAGGCACCAAGAACAATGTTCTCGTCACAAATCGATCGGGACGATTCCAAGATACCCGCGTGATCCTAAAAAAAAATTTAGTGAAATTTGAGAAGAGAAGAGTCAAAACTCTATGTCAGGATGCCTTACCAGAGCGATGAAGGGACTGTGGAGTAAAAAGAATTCCTAAACTCTCTGATATATATAATCCTAAATGACTCAAAACATTTTTCTAGACTCAACAACGCCAGCTATTCGATCAAGCAGGGGGGCTCCTAAGGTCGGGGAAGGCTCTGATTACCAACTTATAACGCCCTCGATGCGGCTATATCTCCTACGTGTCGAAACACGACTTAGAGGCATAACTGCATTGAAAGCAATGTTGCAAGTGAGGTAATCTTCACACAACCCATATAATACATAAGGGAAAAAGATACATAGTTGGCTTACAATCACCACTTCACACAATTACATGAATAAAACATTACATCAACCAGATACAATCAAGGCCCGACTACGGAACCAAAATAAAAGAAGAACCCCAAATGCGACAAGGAAACGAGTGACAATTTGAACAGGGTGCAAAACACGAGCATCTCAAACATCGCAAACATACGTTCACGGACGTCGCCTCGAGGTTATACCTTCGAAGCGTGCGTTATCGGAGGGGTTCGAGTTCGATGCGATGTAGGGGAAGTAGACGTTCTCGAGACGCCGAGGGAAGTAGTGGTTCATGTCCGTAGATGTTCGGGGTCACGACATGGAACTTGACGTCCACGGGGTCTTCAACGATGGTCGTGGTACATGTTCCGTAGACGTTAGGGCAGCATAGTGGTACATGTTCACGGAGTAGGTCGTACACGTCGTCGGTAGATGTTCACTTGACGGCCTTCAACGGCGGTAGTTGTTCTCGTTTCGTCGTGGAAGTAGTTGCACATCTCATAGTGGTACTTGACGATCTCGGAGATGACGGAAGACGAACTTGGCGGTCCCATTACACGGTTCTTCGGAGACGGTAGTTGTACATGACCGTATATGTTCAGGGTCGTCGGGGTACTTGTCGGTCGGGTCTTGACGGTCTCGTTTTGCGACGGTAGTCATGCACGTTCGTTTTCGGAGAGGTACTCGATGACTCCAATGTCTTCGGGCGATGGTAGTTGTACACAGTCCACGAGATGTCAATCGTTCGGGGTCCGACTTGCGGTAGTGGAACTTGGTGCATCCGAGGTCTCCGACGTAGTGGTACACGCGCGTAGATGAACTTGACGGGTCGTTGTCATCCTGGTACTTGGCGTTCTCTCGGCCTTGGCAGTGAAGAAACGAACGCGATGGTCGTGGTACTGGGCGCGGTACAGGACGAAGCAGAGGTTTGACGCTGGTCTTGGCGCGGTTCACGGTCCACGGGCGTTGCTGGAGCTGGACTCCATGCGAGGCAGAGGAGGGTTCATCGCGCGGCTGCGCGCCTCCTCGTTCGAAGCAGGGGAAAACAGGGCGACGGCATGAGAGGAACCGGACGGAGGCGGTGACGCTGCTGGTGGAGGAGGGCGTGGACGGAGAAGGCACGGAACGGGACGGAGACGGCGGGTTCAAGGCGGAGGTCGCCGGATCCGGCGAGGAACTTGACTGGAGCGGCGGTCATAGCAGGGGTGGCGGATCAGTGAGCTTGAGGGCGCGGCACGCGAGGAGCGGGCGTGAGGAGCTCTCGCTCCTCTGTGTGTGTGTGCGTGGCGGCGGAAGGAGGATGGAGGGGAGAGAGCGGCGCAAGGGAGGCAAGCGCGAGGAAGGAGAGAGCGAGAAATCGGGAGATGGGGGATCGGGCACCCTGGCGCTGTCGGTCCCTCTCTCTCTGGCGGCGCGAGAAGGGAGACAGGGAGGAGGGGATCGAGGAAAAGGCTAGCAAGCAGGGGGGACGAGGAGATCGGGCAGGCCTCTTGGGCCGGCTAGGTCAGGCCGCAGGAGTTGGGCCTAGGGACTGGGCCGGCTGGACTAAACTGAACTCCTCTCTCCCATTCCTCTCTTACTCTTTTCCATATTAAAACAAAATAGAAAAAGAGGGAGAAAAGAAAGAGAAGGTAGGGGTGGAATCTGGGCATGGGAATAATTTTCACGGACTCATAAAAATGTGCACGGTCCACGAAAAATAGGAGAGGCAAGATTGAAAGATATAATTCAAACTCGTTTGAATTTAATTCAAAAGGGTTTGAACTAGGGCTTGGTTATAGAAGTGTCCAAAAATGTTCGGATTTTTGGTGGAGCTCCGGAAAATGACGAAAGAATCTACGGACTAAGTTCGAGGCCAAGGGTTGTGATAACAAAGGCATTAGGATTTTTGCAAGTGTGTTATGGTGAATTTAAAATTAAAGAAATATTGAATATAGCTCCCTACTATCGGGAGGATATGTTATAAAGAGAAGTCACTCTTCCCTCGATTTAAATGGAATCGGAGATCCATGCCATTTAATTTAGTTGAGTTTTTAAAACGGGTTGCATGATGACATGATGCAATGCACATGATGCAATGATGAATGCAACGAACCAAACAAAACACCAACGAAACTCGGAATCCAAGGAAGGTATGTGAAGCTCCAGTCTTGGGGCGTTACCCGAGATGTTAGGGAGCTCCTAATCGGCGTTGCTTGTGCTCACACGCACACCCTCGTGGGCCGGGCCATGTAGAAGGCGATCGCTTGATTGCATTTGACCGGTTTTCCTCTGGTCGCTCGATCGCACTTGACCGGTAGCGGTTGACCAATTTGACCGATCAACCGTTGACTTTGGAAAAAGATATAGAAAAAAATTAAAAAATCACAGAAAATCAAAAATTTAAAGAATTTAAAAATGTTCATGGATTTTTGAAAAGTTCACAAATTTAAGAAAAGTTCAACAATTTTGAAAAGTTTGTCGAAAATTTGGAAATATTGTTCACAAAAGTTCATTGATTTTGAAAAGGAGTTCATCGAATTGGAAAAAAAATCATCAGATTTGAAAAAAAATCATCAATTTAAGAAAAATGAAAAAGAAAGTAAAACATAAAGAAAAAAGGAAAAGCCGAATAAAAATAATCTAGAAAACCAAAAAAAAGCATAAACCG
This sequence comes from Triticum urartu, assembly GCF_003073215.2. Taxonomy (NCBI): domain Eukaryota; kingdom Viridiplantae; phylum Streptophyta; class Magnoliopsida; order Poales; family Poaceae; genus Triticum; species Triticum urartu. Next base: position 567,494,269 of record NC_053023.1, on the reverse strand, counting down.
GGGTCCTCTTTTTAGCGCTACAATTTGACGCACAATAAAAAGAAGAAGAAAAAAAGTAAATAAGCACGGAAGGCAAGCTGTCCAAGTTGGTTATGTTGGTTACTACCAAAACATGAGGTTCACAACTTGATCTTTCTGTGTCACTATAGCAAACGGGGTTTGATTTTCCAACAATGTTCAGAATTACGAAAAATGTTCACATTTGGAAAAACCTGATCACATTTTTTTAAAAATTGCTCGGAATTTGTGAACTTTTTCCCAAATTTTTGAAGTTTTTTTTTAAAATTTGTGAACTTGTTTCAAATTCTAGATTTTTTTTCAAAATGATGAACTTTTCCAAATTTATGAAAATTTTAAAATTCATGGAGATTTTTAAAATACATGATGAACATGCTTAAAAACATGTTGAATCATAATATTATATGGGATGACATTTTTATAATACACCCAACCATATTGAACATTTTTATAATACGCAATGAATTTTTTTAAATGCACGTTGAACTTTTTTATAATATAGGATGAACTTGTTTATAATTTACAATGAACATTTTAAAAATATATTGTTTTTATTATAATATGTGATGAACGTTTTTTAAATACGTGTTAAACATTTTTATAATATGGGATGAACATTTTATAATACACGAGGAACTTTTTAAAATACATATTGGACACTTTTATAATATGTGATGAACATTTTGTAATATAGGATGACCATTTTTATAATATAAGGTGAACATATTTTGAAACATAAACCATATTCTAAGGAAAAGCCAAAAATAAAATAAATGAGCATGTTTGTAATTTTCTTGGGAAATTTCTGATAATAAAAGAAAAGGGAAAAAAAGAAAACAGAAATAGTGGGCTGGCCCGCTGAGTATATCCTTCAGCAAATGCTCGTTTATTTGCCGCATAAGGGTGGTAAATACGATTCGCCCCCTTTCGCTAGATGTTACGAGGCAGTAGTTAATTGCCCGTGTGTTGCAACAGAGGCATATAGGTTTGGTTCAACACTAATCATCTCTAACATATAAGTCTAAATATTTGTGCACATCACCCAGTATTGTCGTCGACTCCTTCTACCGAGGTGATGCTCGTCGTCTCCTCTCGTGGTTGTGGTCATCTTTTCTGCTCCCTAATATGCTCATCCTCGTTGAGTAGCTCGATTAGCACAACGTTATTCTTCTTCTCCGTGGCCCGTGGCCGTCGTCTCCTTCTCCCTTGGTCATGGTCATGATCATCTTTTCTGCTCCCTATCATGCTCATCTTTTCACGAAATAGCTAAAAGTTCTGGTCCAAAGGTAAGAAGATCCATTGATTGGAAATTCGTATCAATTGTTACTGGTTCTCCTGTTCTTGTAAGCATTACCTGATCAATGTTGCTAGTTCAACATTCAGACATCACTTGTAATAGATGCAACTTAAAAGTTTACCAATTAGCTGAACTCATGGTTGCCAGTAACGAAGAGTACAATACATGCAGTATTAACTTACCTGTACGATGGAAGCTTTGCATCGTGAATGGCAGCATGCTGATCGGATTGATGTGTAAGTTCGCGTATGTGAGCGAGTTCGATTGTACTGTGTTAAGAAAAGTGTTGATCGGATTAAGGTCCAACATGATGTTAAGTGTTCTCTGTCACCTGAAACCAGATGATCCTTTTTATTTGCAGGCAAGAACCAGACGATCCTGGGCACAACTTCCGAACATTATCTCACTGCATGATGTTAGAGTTGTGTCGAATATTTTATACAAGGTAGGTTATAGTTGGACTTGTAGTTGTATTGTGCTTAGATAGAATGTGGAGCCGTGTCCTAATAGGACACTTGTATCCTTTTTTTAGAAAAGGAGGACACTTGTATCCTAAGCATCTCATATATAGCAGGGGTAGACACACGATGTAACCTGTGCCAACATAATAGCACAGGAACGCAGGGGAAGCTGGCGTCCAGGGCGATCGGGTGCAATATTGTAGCGGTGTCATGAGAAAGAGTGACCATAGTCAGGCCCCGGAGATGTAGCCATATCGGTGAATCTCGTTAACAAATCTCGGTGTCGTGCTCGTGTGATTGCTTGGCCTCGGATAATCTACGGTGGCCTCAGATATATTCTAACACATGATATTAAATTGAGCCCGCGATATAGTAGAGATGGCACATAAGAATTGGAAACGGCGAAAACTTGCATTTAAGAAGGAAGACCACGGAGACACATTTTGTAAAAATAAAATAAAAATGTGTCTCGGTGGTCTTCCTTCTTGAATGCAGCGGGAATTCACCGCGGAGACACATGAATAGTGTGTAGGTTCATATCGTGTGAGCACGGTGTTGGATTATGGATGGGCTTAGGCCCATATAAGACACTATTCCCTGGTTAATCTTGAGGCCCATGTATGAGATGGCATGTGGTGGGAAGTTTAGTCCTACCTTGCTAGTTGAGGAGAGTTGAGACCCCTTTATAAGGGCTGCTCTATCACTTGCCATTGGGAGCTTGGGAAGAGGAGTGGTACACGCACGCTCCTCTTTCGCCGCCGCCCGCCTCGTCACGACGCGCGCGCGCCGCGGGTTGCGGGAATGAGCCGAGCCGAAGCTTATTTTTGCCGCTCAGAAACGAATTAATTAACCAGGGATTAATTAACGAGTCGCTAACAGGTGGGCCACTGTCCGAGACGTTGGACCGTGGGCTGACTTGCGTTGCCGGGAGTGGGTCGACTCGGTTGTGGGCCTCCGCTAGGCCCACGACTTCCTCCCCGACGGACTATATAAGAAGGCTCTAGCCAGTGAAGTAACCCACTTCGGTTCACTCACTCCCTCTCACGTGACCTAGCCGTCATCTACTGTTCCTCACTCGGTGCTGCCTCCGGCGACCCCATCCCGATGACCGCGTGCACGGCTGGTCGGGAGAGCAGGTGCCTTCGGAACCCTGTCGTTTGAGATCTTGCCCAGGAGAACGGCAATAAGATTTTTGGGGAGCATCTTGACGCGACTGCTCCCGATCCGTCCCCAACTCCGTTCGCCTCTGCTTCCACTACTTCCCCTGCATCGACACCATGGCCGACGACGCCGCCGCTAAGAAGAAGGCCATGGACGACGCCGAGGCTGCTGCTGCCGCCGCCGCGTTGGCCTGGCCAACCGGAGGGTATGATATGTTCATCCCTCGTTTACTCGTACTTATACTAGCCGTATATGTGTTGCTCATAGATGGTTCGATTCTATGTTCTGTACGTGCTAGTATGCTTAGGTATAGCTATGAGATGCATACCTTTTATGCCATGCTTACTGTTTACTCGTGGATTAGTCTAATCGGAAAAGTGCTAATATTTCCAACAATCCAAAAACCTTATTTTAGGCACTTTTCGATTCAAGGCTTTGCTGCTACTCTGAAACCGGAAAAGTTTACCGGGACGCATTTTAAGCGTTGGCAGACTAGGACCACCTTGTGGCTCACAACGATGAATGTGTTCTGGGTTAGTGGTGTGTCCCTCACAAAAATGATTGCTCCTGAATAGGAGAAGGTGTTTAGGGAGGCAACCACAATCTTTCTGGGAGCAGTTCTGAGTGTGATTGGAGACAAGCTGATTAACGCCTATATTCATATGGGGGTTGCCAAAAACTTGTGGGATGCGCTTGAAGTCAAATTCGGCGCAACCAATGCTGGTAGTGAGATGTATGCCATGGAGCAGTTCCATGATTACAGGATGGTTGATAACCGTTCTGTATTGGACCAGGCTCATGAGATACAGTGCATTGCTAAGGAGCTGGAGCTCCTGAAGTGTGAGTTACCGGACAAGTTTGTCGCGGGTTGCATTATTGCAAAACTCCCTCCTAGTTGGAGGAACTTTGCTACTTCTCTCAAGCACTTGAGACGTGAATTCTATGTTGAGGATGTCATCGGTCATCTCAGTGTTGAGCAGAACTCGAGAGCAAAGGACTCAGACGTGAAAGGGGCAGAGGGTTCTTCTAGCGTCAATGTGGTGCAGAAGAACTTCCACAAGTTCAAGGGAAAGAACTCTGTCCAGCAGAATACTACCTTTAAGAAGAAGGGTAAGAAGAAAGACAAAAAGAGAGATGGCTGCTTTACTTGTGGTTCAGATGAACATTGGGAAAACTGTTGGGGAACGTAGTAATTTCAAAAAATTTCCTACGCACACGCAAGATCATGGTGATGCATAGCAACGAGAGGGGAGAGTGTGATCTACGTACTCTTGTAGACCGACAGCGGAAGCGTTAGCACAACGCGGTTGATGTAGTCGTACGTCTTCACGGCCCGACCGATCAAGCACCGAAACTACGGCACCTCCGAGTTCTAGCACACGTTCAGCTCGATGACGATCCCCGGACTCCAATCCAGCAAAGTGTCGGGGAAGAGTTCCGTCAGCACAACGGCGTGGTGACGATCTTGATGTACTACCGTCGCAGGGCTTCGCCTAAGCACCGCTACAATATTATCGAGGATTATGGTGGAAGGGGGCACCGCACGGCTAAGAATATGATCACGTGGATCAACTTGTGTGTCTAGGGGTGCCCCCTGCCCCCGTATATAAAGGAGCAGGGGGAGGTGCGGCCGGCCAGGAGGAGGGCGCGCCAGGAGGAGTCCTACTCCCACCGGGAGTAGGATTCCCCCCTTTCCTAGTTGGAATAGGATTCGGGAGGGGGAAAGAGGAGAGAGAGAAGGAAGGGGGGGGCGCCGCCCCCCTCTCCTTATCCTATTCGGACTAGGGGGGAGGGGCGCGCGGCCCAGCCCTGGCCACCTCTCCTCTCTTCCACTAAAGCCCACTAAGGCCCATATACCTCCCGGGGGGGTTCTGGTAACCTCCCGGTACTCCGGTAAAATCCCGATTTCACCCGGAACACTTCCGATATCCAAATATAGGCTTCCAATATATCAATCTTTATGTCTCGACCATTTCGAGACTCCTCGTCATGTCCGTGATCACATCCGGGACTCCGAACAAACTTCGGTACATCAAAATGCATAAACTCATAATATAACTGTCATCAAAACCTTAAGCGTGCGGACCCTACGGGTTCGAGAACAATGTAGACATGACCGAGACACGTCTCCGGTCAATAACCAATAGCGGAACCTGGATGCTTATATTGGCTCCCACATATTCTATGAAGATCTTTATCGGTCAGACCGCATAACAACATACGTTGTTCCCTTTGTCATCGGTATGTTACTTGCCCGAGATTCGATCGTCGGTATCTCAATACCTAGTTCAATCTCGTTACCGGCAAGTCTCTTTACTCGTTTCGTAATACATCATCTTTCAACTATCTCATTAGTTGTAATGCTTGCAAGGCTTATGTGATGTGCATTACCGAGAGGGCCCAGAGATACCTCTCCGACAATCGGAGTGACAAATCCTAATCTCGAAATACGCCAACCCAACATGTACCTTTAGAGACACCTGTAGAGCTCCTTTATAATCACCCAGTTACGTTGTGACGTTTGGTAGCACAGAAAGTGTTCCTCCGGCAAACGGGAGTGCATAATCTCATAGTCATAGGAACATGTATAAGTCATGAAGAAAGCAATAGCAACATATTAAACGATCGGGTGCTAAGCTAATGGAATGAGTCATGTCAATCACATCATTCTCCTAATGATGTGATCCCATTAATCAAATGACAACACATGTCTATGGTTAGGAAACATAACCATCTTCGATTAACGAGCTAGTCAAGTAGAGGCATACTAGTGACGTTTGGTTTATCTATGTATTCACACAAGTATTATGTTTCTGGATAATACAATTCTAGCATGAATAATAAACATTTATCATGATATAAGGAAATAAAATAATAACATTATTATTGCCTCTAGGGCATATTTCCTTCAGTCTCCCACTTACACTAGAGTCAATAATCTAGATTACACAGTAATGATTCTAACACCCATGGAGCTTTGGTGCTGATCATGTTTTGCTCGTGGAAGAGGCTTAGTCAACGGGTCTGCTATATTCAGATCCGTATGTATCTTGCAAATCTCTATGTCTCCCACCTGGACTAGATCCCGGATGGAATTGAAGCGTCTTTTTATGTGCTTGGTTCTCTTGTGAAATCTGGATTCCTTTGCCAAGGCAATTGCACCAGTATTGTCACAAAAGATTTTCATTGGACCCGATGCACTAGGTATGACACCTAGATCGGATATGAACTCCTTCATCCAGACTCCTTCGTTTGCTGCTTCCGAAGCAGCTATGTACTCTGCTTCACATGTAGATCCCGCCACAACGCTTTGTTTAGAACTACACCAACTAACAGCTCCACCGTTTAATGTAAACACGTATCCGGTTTGCGATTTAGAATCGTCCGGATCAGTGTCAAAGCTTGCATCAACGTAACCATTTACGATGAGCTCTTTGTCACCTCCATATATGAGAAACATATCCTTAGTCCTTTTCAGGTATTTCAGGATGTTCTTGACTGCTGTCCAGTGATCCACTCCTGGATTACTTTGGTACCTCCCTGCTAGAATTATAGCAAGACACACATCAGGTCTGGTACACAGCATTGCATACATGATAGAGCCTATGGCTGAAGCATAGGGAACATCTTTCATTTTCTCTCTATCTTCTGCATTGGTCGGGGATTGAGTCTTACTCAATTTCACACCTTGTAACACAGGCAAGAATCCTTTCTTTGCTTGATCCATTTTGAACTTCTTCAAAACTTTGTCAAGGTATGTGCTTTGTGAAAGTCCAATTAAGCGTCTTGATCTATCTCTATATATCTTAATGCCCAATATGTAAGCAGCTTCACCGAGGTATTTCATTGAAAAACTCTTATTCAAGTATCCTTTTATGCTATCCAGAAATTCTATATCATTTCCGATTAGCAATATGTCATCTACATATAATAAGAAATGCTACAGAGCTCCCACTCACTTTCTTGTAAATACAGGCTTCTCCAAAAGTCTGTACAAAACCAAATGCTTTGATCACACTATCAAAGCATTTATTCCAACTCCGAGAGGCTTGCACCAGTCCATAAATGGATCGCTGGAGCTTGCACACTTTGTTAGCTCCCTTTGGATCGACAAAACCTTCCGGCTGGATCATATACAACTCTTCTTGCAGAAATCCATTCAGGAATGCAGTTTTGACATCCATTTGCCAAATTTCATAATCATAAAATACGGCAATTGCTAACATGATTCGGACAGACTTAAGCATCGCTACGGGTGAGAAGGTCTCATCGTAGTCAACCCCTTGAACTTGCCGAAAACCTTTTGCGACAAGTCGAGCTTTGTAGACAGTAATATTACCGTCAAGCGTCAGTCTTCTTCTTGAAGACCCATTTATTCTCAATTGCTTGCCAATCATTGGGCAAGTCAACCAAAGTCCATACTTTGTTCTCATACATGGATCCCATCTCAGATTTCATGGCTTCAAGCCATTTTGCGGAATCTGGGCTCACCATCGCTTCTTCATAGTTCGTAGGTTCATCATGATCTAGTAGCATGACTTCCAGAACAGGATTACCGTACCACTCTGGCGCGGATCTTACTCTGGTTGATCTACGAGGTTCAGTAGTATCTTGTTCTGAAGTTTCATGATCATTATCATTAGCTTCCTCACTAATTGGTGTAGGTGTCACAGAAACTGGTTTCTGTGATGTACTACTTTCCAATAAGGGAGCAGGTACAGTTACCTCGTCAAGTTCTACTTTCCTCCCACTCACTTCTTTCGAGAGAAACTCCTTCTCTAGAAAGTTTCCGAATTTAGCAACAGAAGTCTTGCCTTCGGATCTGTGATAGAAGGTGTATCCAATAGTTTCCTTTGGATATCCTATGAAGACACATTACTCCGATTTGGGTTCGAGCTTATCAGGTTGAAGTTTTTTCACATAAGCATCGCAGCCGCAAACTTTCAGAAACGACAACTTTGGTTTCTTGCCAAACCACAGTTCATATGGCGTCGTCTCAACGGATTTTGATGGTGCCCTATTTAACGTGAATGCGGCCATCTCTAGAGCATATCCCCAAAACGATAGTGGTAAATCAGTAAGAGACATCATAGATCGCACCATATCTAGTAAAGTACGATTACGACGTTCGGACACACCATTACGCTGTGGTGTTCCGGGTGGCGTGAGTTGCGAAACTATTCCACATTGTTTTAAATATACACCAAACTCGTAACTCAAATATTCTCCTCCACGATCAGATCGTAGGAATTTTATTTTCTTGTTACGATGATTTTCAACTTCATTCTGAAATTCTTTGAACTTTTCAAATGTTTCAGACTTATGTTTCATTAAGTAGATATACCCATATCTGCTTAAGTCATCTGTGAAGGTGAGAAAATAACGATATCCGCCACGAGCCTCAACATTCATCGGACCACATACATCTGTATGTATGATTTCCAATAAATCTTTTGCTCTCTCCATAGTACTGGAGAACGGTGTTTTTGTCATCTTACCCATAAGGCACGGTTCGCAAGTACCAAGTGATTCATAATCAAGTGGTTCCAAAAGCCCATCAGTATGGAGTTTCTTCATGCGCTTTATACCGATATGACCCAAACGGCAGTGCCACAAATAAGTTGCACTATCATTATCAACTCTGCATCTTTTGGTTTCAACACTATGAATATGTGTGTCACTACTATCGAGATTTAATAAGAATAGACCACTCTTTAAGGGTGCATGACCATAAAAGATATTACTCGTGTAAATAGAACAACCATTATTCTCTGATTTAAATGAATAACCATCTCGCATCAAACAAGATCCAGATATAATGTTCATGCTTAACGTTGGCACCAAATAACAATTATTTAGGTCTAATACTAATCCCGAAGGTATATGTAGAGGTAGCGTGCCGACTGCGATCACATCGACTTTGGAACCATTTCCCACGCGCATCGTCACCTCGTCCTTACCCAATCTTCGCTTAATCCGTAGTCCCTCTTTCGAGTTGCAAATATTAGCAACAGAACCAGTATCAAATACCCAGGTGCTACTGTGAGCATTAGTAAGGTACACATCAATAACATGTATAACACATATACCTTTGTTCACCTTGCCATCCTTCTTATCCGCCAAATACTTGGGGCAGTTCCGCTTCCAGTGACCAGTCTGCTTGCAGTAGAAGCACTCAGTTTCAGGCTTAGGTCCAGGTTTGGGTTTCTTCTCTTGAGTAGCAACTTGCTTGCTGTTCTTTTTGAAGTTCTCCTTCTTCTTCCCTTTGCCCTTTTTCTTGAAACTAGTGGTCTTGTTGACCATCAACACTTGATGCTCCTTCTTGATTTCTACCTCCGCAGCTTTCAGCATTGCGAAGAGCTCGGGAATAGTCTTATTCATCCCTTGCATATTATAGTTCATCACAAAGCTCTTGTAGCTTGGTGGCAGTGATTGGAGAATTCTGTCAATGACGCAATCATCTGGAAGATTGACTCCCAATTGAATCAAGTGATTATTATACCCACACATTTTGAGTATATGCTCACTGACAGAACTGTTCTCCTCCATCTTGCAGCTACAGAACTTATTGGAGACTTCATATCTCTCAATCCAGGCATTTGCTTGAAATATTGACTTCAACTCCTGGAACATCTCATATGCTCCATGACGTTCAAAACGTCGTTGAAGTCCCGATTCTAAGCCGTAAAGCATGGCACACTGAACTATCGAGTAGTCATCAGCTTTGCTCTGCCAGACGTTCATAACATCTGGTGTTGCTCCAGCAGCAGGCCTGGCACCCAGCGGTGCTTCCAGGACGTAATTCTTCTGTGCAACAATGAGGATAATCCTCAAGTTACGGACCCAGTCCGTGTAATTGCTACCATCATCTTTCAACTTTGCTTTCTCAAGGAACGCATTAAAATTCAATGGAACAACAGCACGGGCCATCTATCTACAATCAAACATAAACAAGCAAGATACTATCAGGTACTAAGTTTCATGATAAATTTAGGTTCAATTAATCACATTACTTAAAGAACTCCCACTTAGATAGACATCCCTCTAATCCTCTAAGTGATTACGTGATCCAAATCAACTAAACCATGTCCGATCATCACGTGAGATGGAGTAGTTTCATTGGTGAACATCACTATGTTGATCATATCTACTATATGATTCACGCTCAACCTTTCGGTCTCCGTGTTCCGAGGCCATATCTGTATATGCTTGGCTCGTCAAGTATAACCTGAGTATTCCGCGTGTGCAACTGTTTTGCACCCGTTGTATTTGAACGTAGAGCCTATCACACCCGATCATCACGTGGTGTCTCAGCACGAAGAACTTTTGCAACGGTGCATACTCAGGGAGAACACTTCTTGATAATTAGTGAGAGATCATCTTATAATGCTACCGTCAATCAAAGCAAGATAAGATGCATAAAAGATAAACATCACATGCAACCAATATAAGTGATATGATATGGCCATCATCATCTTGTGCTTGTGATCTCCATCTTCGAAGCACCGTCGTGATCACCATCGTCACCGGCGCGACACCTTGATCTCCATCGTAGCATCGTTGTCGTCTCGCCAATCTTATGCTTCCACGACTATCGCTACCGCTTAGTGATAAAGTAAAGCATTACAGCGCGATTGCATTGCATACAATAAAGCGACAACCATATGGCTCCTGCCAGTTGCCGATAACTCGGTTACAAAACATGATCATCTCATACAATAAAATATAGCATCATGTCTTGACCATATCGTAACGCCCCGAGACCGATGTGCCAGGTGTCGTCCAGTTATTCGCTGTTGTTGCCTTGTCATTGCTTGCGTGTATTGCATTGCATATCATGTCATCATGTGCATTTCATTTGCATACATGTTCGTCTCATGCATCCGAGCATTTTTCCCGTTGTCCGTTTTGCATTCCGGTGCTCCGTTCTCCTCCGGTGGTCATTTCTACCTTTCTTTCATGTGTGGGGATTAAACATTTCCAGATTGGACCGAGACTTGCCAAGCGGCCTTGGTTTACTACCGGTAGACCGCCTGTCAAGTTTCGTACCATTTGGACTTCGTTTGATACTCCAATGGTTAACCGGGGGACCAAAACGGCCTCGTGTGTGTTGCAGCCCAACACCCCTGCATTTTTGCCCAAAACCCACCTAAACCTCCTCCATCATCTTGGTCGTTCGATCACGATCGCGTGGCCGAAAACCGCACCTCATTTGGACTCTCCTAACTCCCTCTACCTATATAAACACCTCCCCCTCCGGAATTCATGGGAAAACCCTAATTTTTACCCTCCCCTCGCGCCGCCAGACGAGATCCGAATGGGCGGACACGTCAGTTATCATTCTCCTATCTTACCGGTGCATCAATCAAATATCCTCTATCAGTTCTTGATCTCTTTGTTCTGATGTATCTAAATCCCCTCAAGCTTCTTCGTTCATTTGCTAATTCTTTCCGGTGTTTCTTTATCTTTTCTTCGTTCATTTTGAATCTTACGGTGGTTCGTTCAAGACTTCTCTTCCTTATCAATTTATTCGTTATTTCAATTCTACCGGTGGTTTGTTGAAGACCTTCTCAAGTTTATGTTATATCTCTCTTAATCTTTTCTACGACAATAAGTAATATGTCAAATCCGTTGATTGTCATCAATTTAATTGGTGAAGGATAAGCATAATGTAATTCTTATTCTTGTTTCATCGAGTATATTCAATTCCTTATTCCAGAGGCTCATCAGATTCTCGGCTTCAATTGTTTCATCTTATCTTTTTCCCGGAGTTCCAACCTTTTTCAATTATTTCACCACAAAGATTCATTTAAATCGGTACAAGGATTCACCTTGTGTTTTCAACTACTCTTTCTTCCCGTTTGATCATTCTTTTGTTTAACGGAGTTCTTCATGGAGGTTCTACATGATGGTTCATCAAGGATTTAATTCCTACTCGAAGTGTTCATCGAGAATTTTTTTCAGAGGAGCTCAAGTTTTCTTCATCTTGTAATACGAAGTCCAATTCGTTCTATCTTATCTTTTGAGGTGGTGTTATGTCATTTTTGATAATTTTCCTTCATGTTTCATGATTCACAAGTTATCAAGACTGAGATATTTTAAATCCATCAATCTCGTCATTGGACTTATCTTCGTCTATTTTTCACCTAAAGCTTTCCCTAAGGATTTTGCTATTTATGGTGCTTATAATGACCCAAGTTCTTCATTTATCCTCCCGATGAGATAAGTTTCTCGTCTCCTTGTTCATTCCAATCCAATTCTTTTCCCGTGAGTGGCAGGTTGTCACCTCATAATTTGAGATGTCCTCTATAAGTCCATATCAAGCTAATCCTTTTCGTTGTTGATAATCCAACAATTCCGTTCTAGCATTTGTTGTAAGCGTGCTCCCTCGAGATCTTGTTCAGAAGTTGGCATTTTCTTCTCCATTCTTTATTTTAATCATCTATCTTCTAGTACTCTCTCCCGGAGGAATTGTGTTGCTGCTCTCTTCAAACCTTTTTCTTGTCCTCATCATGTTTGTCCATTTAACCGGAGTGTGTGTCGCTGCTCAAGTTCTTCCATTTTATCAAGCCTTGCATATCTTTCCAACCGGAGTGCTGCCCAAAGTTGTTCTTCCTTGTTCCTTTTTCCTAACGGAGTGTTTTCAACTTCGTTCATCTCCGTGGCTTTCTTTCTGCCTTTTGCTCAACCTCGCAAGGTTCTTTGGTTTCATTCGTTTGTCAAAGGATCAACTTAGTTTTTACCTCTTCTCTTTCTCTTCCGTTTTTTCCCTCCGGTGCCATTCCTAGATCTCGGGACGAGATCCTTTCGTAGTGGTGGAGTGTTGTAACACCCCGGATATGATTTACCTAATATGTAATCCAACTCTTGCCGTTTCCGGCGTTAAGTTATTTTATTTTCTCGGGTTCGGGTTTTTGTCTCCGTGTGTTGTTATCGTTGGCATGCATCTCAAATCATGTCATCATGTGCATTGCATTTGCATACGTGTTCATCTCATGCATTCGAGCATTTTCCCCGTTGTCCGTTTTGCATTCCGGCGCTTCGTTCTCCTCCGGTGGTCATTTCTACCTTTCTTTCATGTGTGGGGATTAAACATTTCCAGATTGGACCGAGACTTGACAAGCGGCCTTGGTTTACTACCGGTAGACCGCCTGTCAAGTTTCGTGCCATTTGGACTTCGTTTGATGCTCCAACGGTTAACCGAGGGACCGAAAAGGCCTCGTGTGTGTTGCAGCCCAACACCCCTCCAAGTTGGCCCAAAACCCTCTCCATCATCTAGAGCGTTTGATCACGATCGCGTCGCCAAAAACCGCACCTCATTTGGACTCTCCTAGCTCCCTCTATGCCTATATATACACCTCTCCCTCCAAAAATTCGCGGTGCAAACCTACCCTAACTCTCCCCGCCGCCGCCGGACAAAATCGCCACCGACGGACATGTCCAGATCCGCCGGCCCGCACCAATCGACGCCCGCCACGTGGCGCCGCGCCCACATCGCCACCGCGCGCCGGCCCGCCCGGGCCCGTGCGGGGGCCTCCCCGGCCCGGAGCACAGCGCCGCCCGCCTCCATCGTCGCCCGACCCGCCCACCATCTCCGCCAACGCCGGTGCCCGGAGCCGCACCGGCCACCACCACCATCATCGGCGAGCTCCGCCGACGCTTCCCGACCGCGCCTCTCCGGCCATCTCCGCCTCCGCCGCCCTCTGCCGTTCCCCGCGTCGTCGCCGGCAAGTCCCTCTCCGGCCGGCCAACCCCCTCTCCGGCGAACCTCGAAGTCCACGCCCGGCCGGATCTAGATCTAAGATTTGTCTCGGGTTGACTTTTTGCCTCAAACCCTAGATATTTTGCCCCTGTTCATCGCGTCGTAACTCCTCATCCGTAGCTCCATTTTGGGCATATAGCATATTAAAATGTTCGTCTCAGAGAGCACATCATTTCATCTCATTGCATCATTTTCATTTGAGTTCATCTTGATGCCCGAAATGCTGTTAGAAGAATGCTATTTGAGATAATTGTCAGATCTGCTGCTCCAATTAGATATTTGTCATTTTTGCCATGATTATTGTGTGCATGATATGCCCCTGACTTCTACATGTGTTTTGTCATATGCTTTGCCATCTTTCCAGAGGTGCAACCCATGTATTTTTTTGATGTGTGTGTTGACTAGCACAAGCTTGCCAAGTGGTGCATTCGTTAATGCTGATTTCAGGGACTTAGCATTTCCACTAAGTCCTTGATCTGTTTATCTCAATATGCCATATGTTCATGTTATTTCCAAGTGATCCGTGCCTCTTTTAAGGATGATTAGTAAGGATGTTTTGTTAGTCTTGTAATGCTCTATCCATACATGTCTTTGTTTGCAATTATGGGGCAACCTAGCTTGAGTCAATCGAGCTCTACTTTTGTCATTTCGTGAATCTGGGCAGATTGTCTACTTGTTAGCGATTTTGCTGAGGATGTTGTAGTTGATCCGTGCATGCTATGTTATTGTTCTTGCCATATCTAGCTTGTATAATGTGTATTCTTGATGGGTGTATGCTTAGATTGTCATGACATGCTCTGTAGTGAGTGCATCGAGCTCGTAGACATGCCTACTTGATATCTGATTTGCATGCTCTAGTTTTTCACTAAGTCTGTGAACTGATTATGTTTTTGCCATGTTCACATGCTTGCAAATGTATTTTCTGATCCCTTTTGGCTCAAGGTCACTAAGGGAATTTTGTTAAGCTCTTTGAGTAGCTCCATCCCATGCTTTAATTTTCCCTGTTAAGGTCCTGTAGCATATAGTTTTTCATGCTCCAAAGTGTGCTACCTGATCTGAAATTCCAAACAAGTGTTAATTTCACCAAGTCTGAAATCTGTTTACCAAATGCATTTTTGCCATGCTTGTTTGAACCTGTTAATGGATGAATTGGCTGTAGCTCAGTGTTACTCTTTTGTTAAGCATCATTAATGGATCCCTGCCATGTATTTTGATGCCATGTTTGGGTGCTGTAGCATGTTCATCTTGTTGCATTTAGATGGCTACTTGCTGTAAATCGCAGAACGTGGTCATATTTGAATCGCTTGCCATTTCCAAACCGTAACTCCGATTCCGGCGTTCTTTATATAGTTTTCAAGCGATTTCATCTCACCTTTCTAGTGGCACACTTGGATTTCCAAGTTGAGGCCAGGTTCATTCTTTCCTTGTCAAATCTTGCATATGCATCACATATCGCATCCCGCATAGCATACCATCTTTGCATCATATTGTTTGAGCCTTGCACGTGGTTGATTGTGTCCTTGTTGCTTGTTTGTCTTGTTTGGGTAGAACCGGGAGACGAGTTTGCTAACGAGGAGCCCGTTGAGTTTGCTTTCGAGGATCCAGACAACTCTGACAACTTTGCAGGCAAGATGATCATACCCTCGAAATCACTACTATCTTTGCTTTGCTAGATGCTCGCTCTTTTGCTATGCCTATGCTACGATGCCTACCACTTGCTTATCATGCCTCCCAAATTGCCATGTCAAACCTCTAACCCACCTTGTCCTAGCAAACCGTTGATTGGCTATGTTACCGCTTTGCTCAGCCCCTCTTATAGCGTTGCTAGTTGCAGGTGAAGATTGGAGACCGTTCCTTGTTGGAACATTATTTACTTGTTGGGATATCATTATATTATCTTGCTATCTTAATGCATCTATATACTTGGTAAAGGGTGGAAGGCTCGGCCTCTCGCCTAGTGTTTTGTTCCACTCTTGCCGCCCTAGTTTCCGTCATATCGGTGTTATGTTCCCGGATTTCTGTGTTCCTTACGCGGTTGGGTGATAATGGGAACCCCTTGATAGTTCGCCTTGATTAAAGCTTTTCCAGCAATGCCCAACCTTGGTTTTACCATTTGCCACCTAGCCTCTTTTTCCCTTGGGTTTCCGGAGCCCGAGGGTCATCTTATTTAAACCCCCCCGGGCCAGTGCTCCTCTGAGTGTTGGTCCGAACTAGAGTCCTGTGCAGCGCCCCCTCGGGGAAACTCGAGGTTTGGTTTTAGTTGTATGGAGAGCTCATCTGAGTGTGCCGTGAGAACGAGATATGTGCAGCTCCTATCGGGATTTGTCGGCACATTCGGGCGGTGTTGCTGGATTTGTTTTAACTAGTCAAAGTGTCTTGTAGAACCGGGACACCAAGTCTGATCGGAATGTCTCGGGGGAAGGTATATTCCTTCGTTGACCGTGAGAGCTTGTCATGGGCTAAGTTGGGACTCCCCTGTAGGGATTTGAACTTTCGAAAGTCTTGCCCGCGGTTATGGGCAGATGGGAATTTGTTAATGTCCGGTTGTAGATAACTTGAACCTTAACATAATTAAAATGAATCAACAGTGTGAGTTACCGTGATGGTCTCTTCTCGGCGGAGTCCGGGAAGGGAACACGGTGTTGGAGTAATGCTTGCCGCAGGTTGCTCTCTAGTTATTCGTTCGTGCTTTGCCTTCTCTTCTCGCTCTCTTTTGCGAACAGGTTAGCCACCATATATGCTAGTCGCTTGCTGCACCTCCACATATTTTACCTTGCCCTTACCTATAAGCTTAAATAGTCTTGATCGCGAGGGTGCAAGATTGCTGAGTCCCTGTGGCTCATAGGTTACTTCCAAACCAGATGCAGGGCCTGATGATTCTGTTCCAGATGATGCGCTTGAGCTCAAGTGGGAGTTTGACGAGGACTCACGTCGATACTATGTGTCTTTCCCTGATGATCAGTAGTGGTGCCCAGTTGGGGTGATCGGGACCGTGTCGCATGTTGGGTTTATCTTTTATTTTGGCGCCGTAGTCGGGCCATGAGTGTTTGAATGTTGTAATGCTATTTATGTACTTTGATTGACGTGGCGAGTGTAAGCCAACTATGTACCTCCCCTTTTATTATCTATATTACATGGGATGTTGTGAAGATTGCCTAACTTGCGACATTGCTTTCAATGCGGTTATGCCTCTAAGTCGTGCCTCGACACGTGGGAGATATAGCCGCATCGAGGGCGTGACAAGTTGGTAATCAGAGCCTTCCCCGACCTTAGGAGCCCCCATTGCTTGATCGTTTTTATCGGCCGAGTTGAGTCTAGAAAAATGTTTTGAGTCATTTAGGAATTATATATCGGAGAGTTTAGGAATTCTTTTTACTCCCCAGTCTCCTCATCGCTCTGGTAAGGCATCCTGACGTAGAGTTTTGACTCTTCTCTTCTCAAATTCCACTAAAAAAAATGTTAGGATCACGCGGGTATCTTGGAATCGTTCCGATGGTTTTGTGACGAGAACATTGTTCTTGGTGCCTCCTATCTTTAGGGGTTGTGGCAGTGTCCCAGGGAGTTGAGCTCCGAGGTTTTGTCGTCACAATTTTATCATTGCAGTTCTGGAATACCTGAGTTTAGTACACCGACATCGAAAATCTATTTTATGCAGTTCGTTGGTGAGATAACCTCGATGCCACCCAGTACTGGGGCGGGAGCTCGGGAGTATCGCCATAACTTGTATAACGGATGCTTTTCGAAGGTTGAGGCAGATGGTTTCCGAAGTTTTTCTCGGCTATGTGTTGAAGGATGGATACAGCTGGATGTAGGATTTGCTAGATTTGGGTGAGATATTATGCTTCCCCTGTATCCCCAACACCTGATTGCATAACCGGAAAAGTTCGGGAGTTTCATAGGTGGAATTCTTGTAGCTCTAGTTCTTCTTCCACGGATATTTGGTGTGAGATTGGGATTTCTTACCGAGTATTCGTTCTTGATCCGTACCTTGTTGATTTATTCCTCTACCTAAATTCTAAGTGGCTTCTCAATTTATGGATATGTGACCATTTCAAGTGGAATGCATTCGTTCATTTTGTTCGGATGTGAAGGCTATATGTTGCAATTTCAACCCGTTTGATTCAGCTTCATTTTATCTGTCAATGTGCTAACGGTTGTCACCCTCTTCAGGATGGCTCCCGCTAAGAGCACCAATCAGAATCAGAATCAAGATCCGCCACCACCTCCTCCTCCTCCGGAGGCATGGCAAGCTGTGATGGCCGCAACCAATGCAAACACACAGTTGATCATGCAAATTCTTCAAGAGCGCAATCAAGCGAACCAAGGCAACCAAGGCAACAATCAGAATCAGTTTGCTACACTCAACCAGTTCCTTGCTAACGGGCCAAAGACTTTCAGTAATTGTGTTGAGGCAACTGATGCTGACGATTGGCTCGTGGATCTGTGCAAGCATTTCGAGTGCAGTAACGTCAGGCCTGAGGACTTTTTCAAGTTAGCTTCCTTCCAACTCAAAGACCAAGCTGCAGAATGGTTTCAGCAGTACAAGGATTCCAGAGGAGGCTGTGTGATTACCTGGGATGAATTCCGTCAAGACTTCAAAGCTCATCATATCCCTCAGAGCGTGGTTGAAAGCAAGCGTGAGGAATTCCGCAACCTGAAGCAAGGCTCTTTGTCTGTCTATGACTACAACAAGTTGTTTCAGAAGCTCGCCCGCTTTGCTAAGCAGGACGTCCCTGACGAGAAGAGCATGATATACCAGTTCAGGGGTGGTCTCAGAGAAGAAATGCAGCTAGCTCTTGTTCTCTTGGAGCCCTTGAGGTACGATGAGTTCTACAACATGGCACTGAAGCAAGAGGCCGCTCAACTGAGGTGTGATGCTTCCAAGAAGCGAGTTAGAGACACTACTCCTTCTTCCTCTACTCAAGTGGCCAAGCAGCAAAAGTATTGGCTTCCTCCTCCTCCGTTCTGTCAGCCGTATCAGCAGAAGAGCAAAGGTGGAAGTGGATCTTCCCACCCACCCAACCCTGGCTTTCAGAACAAGACTTCGTCTCAAGCTCCAAGATCGAGTGCTCCGTATCACCGTCCACTTTCAGAGGTCACGTGCAACAAGTGCCTACAGAAGGGTCACTATGCCAACAAATGCTTTAATCAGAGGCGTCTTCCTCCTCCTCCTGTGAGATCGGCAAGTACAGCTATGGTCAAGCATAACCCCAAGCACGCCAAGGTCAACTTGATGAATGCAGCTCAGGCAGAGGACTCGTCAGATGTCATCATGGGTAACCTTCCTGTTAACGATATTCCTGCAAGAGTTCTTTTTGACACTGGTGCATCGCATTGTTTCATTTCCAAACCTTTTGCATCGAAGTATGAGTGCAATTATCAGTATCTGCAAAATTCTTTGCAAATCGTGTCACCGGGCAAACAGATGACAGCTAATTTCTGCATCCCGGAGATTACTATCACGTTGGGCGACTACAAATTTCTAGCTTCTCCTATTGTTCTGGGCGACTCGGATATTGATCTTATTCTCGGAATGGATTGGCTTTCTAAGCACAAGGCACATCTTGATTGTGCCGCCAGGCAGATTCAGTTGACTCATTTGTTTGAGGATGTAATTGTCTTTGCCGCTCGTGACGATACCATCCGTCTGTTTTCTCTCAATGAGAAGGGTGAACTGGATGCCATCTCGCAAATTCCAGTCGTTTGCGAATATCAAGACGTCTTTCCAGAAGAGCTTCCAGGAATGCCTCCGCACCGGCCAGTTGAATTCGTCATCGATCTTGAGCCTGGCACGGAACCTGTGTGCAAGCGTCCTTACAAGCTCGGACCTGAAGAGTTGAAGGATCTGAAGAAACAACTCGATGTTCAAGAGAGAATGGGTCTCATCCGGCCTAGTTCTTCTCCGTGGGGTTGTGGTGTTCTTTTTGAGAAGAAGAAGGATGGAACGGACCGACTTTGTGTTGATTACCGTCCATTGAACAAGAAGACCATCAAGAACAAATACCCACTTCCCAACATCAACGAGCTGTTCAAACAACGCAAAGGTGCCCAAGTATTCTCCAAGCTTGATCTTCGTATGGGTTATCATCAGATTCGAATCCGTGAGCAAGATATTCCCAAGACGGCTTTCAGGACAAGCTTTGGTTAATACGAATACACTGTCATGTCTTTTGGCCTCATCAACGCTCCTCCGACTTTCTCTCGCATGATGAACTTCATCTTCAACGCCTACACCAATGACTTCGTTTTGGTCTATCTCGACGACATTCTGGTCTTTTCAAAGAACAAGGAAGATCATGCCAAGCACTTGCGTTTGGTACTCGATAAGCTCAGGGAACACCAGTTCTACGCCAAGTTCTCCAAGTGCGAATTTTGGCTCGATGAGGTTCTTTATCTTGGTCATAT